>NC_073692.1:103049851-103252551 GCF_029784155.1 Uranotaenia lowii | reverse complement strand
TTCTAGAAATATTTTTTTTTTTTTCAAAAAATAACTGGTAATTTTCTTATTCAAAATTAGGTTTTAACTTTAAATTTCAATATTAACCCTCATGGTTATCATGAACATTAATTTATTTAAATTTTTATAATGAAATAATATCCACCAAAGGGTTGACCGCTTTCCGCCAAGACTTGGTTCATCCTGCTCCATCTTAAATTTAAAAAAAAAAATCTTGGTTTCTTTAACGAAATACTTTTTGTCTTCAAAAATTTACCTTTAGTCTGAAATGCTTCTTTGCTGGAATATGAAATAAAATGAAATTCGATGTCACCACCGTTGCAAACGACAAACACTTTTAATGCGCATCGAAAAATAACTAGCAAAAACAAAAACATACTCAATTTTGACAGTTCGATTGCTGTTTTTTCAGCAACGCAGATCAATTGCTGGAAAAATCAGCAAGACGGAGAATGTTTGCTGTTTTCCAGCGAAAATTTCGATTGGACTGGACTTTTCCCCCAATTTTTTTTTGCTGTAAATCGTGGCAATAATTTACTGTGTACATTAATGCCATAACAGTAAAGGATGCAAGTTAGCCCATGCATTAGCGAAACTGCGGTGAGTCCGTGCACCCATGGTGGATTACATTCATATATACATCAATATATACATCAAGATATATACATCAAGATGGAGCAGGATGTCCAAGACTTTGCACGAAGCGGCCACCCCACTTTCAAATATTATTCAATTCAAACAAATGTCGCTGAAGAAAAATTTATTAACTAAATAAATATTAAACTTGCTTAAAAATGGTGGTTGGAGTTTTTTAACAACTTTCATGGGTTAGCCTGTATTTCTGTTCTGTTCTGAGTGATTGCAGCTCAATCAGACTCGATTTGAAATTAACCTGTCTAAAACCTGTCTAAAAACTTTGAAAAAAAACATGAAACGTCCAAATCTGAGGTTATTAAAAAAAAATGGGTGAAAATCGACTTTTGAGACTTTATTTTAAGGAACACCTTAGTGAAAAAAGCTTTTAATGTCTTTTTAGGATTTCATCTAACTTCCAGCAGATTTTTTAAAGGGTAAAAATCGAACTTTTTCAGCTTCTAGGTACCCTTGAAGCGGGCCATACACTACACCACATTTGTATAAATGCGATGAAATTCGATGGTTTTTTTTTTTTGCTGTTTCCGTCAGCGATCGTTTGTATTCGCCCGAAATATGTTTGTACCGTTTGTGGGTGAGCATAGAATAAAATAGTCGTTGGAATCATCGAATTTACACACGCCATTTGTGTAATGTACATTAAGCGGGCCATAGACTACACAAATGGCGTGTGCAAATTCGATGATTCCACGTCGATTGTTAGATTCTATGCTCGCCCGCACACGATACAAACAAATTTCGCGTGAACACAAACAATTGCTGGCGAAAACCGCAACCACAACAAAAAAAACCACCTCCACCCCAGCTGGGTCTGAGTAAATGGCCAGAAATTTGTACAAACTGCACCGCACACCATGCCACAGAAAGTTTTTTGTACAAAAAATTTCAATCCTGGCCGATTTTATTCCAACCTTTTGCGCGCTCATTCAAGCAGTGCCATACACGATGCAAATCGGATTCACAGCAACAGAATTTCATCGAATTTCATCGCATTTGTACAAATGGGGTGTAGTCCCGCTTTACACCACATTTTTCAAATGCGTTGAATTTCGATGAAATTCTGTCGTTGTGCATATACGATTTGCATCGTGTATATGGCACTGCTTAAAAAACGCGCTGACGGTCTGAGTAACATCGGTTAGGATCCATATTTTTAGTGCAAACATCCCTCTGTAGCATGGTGTATGGTGCTGTCTGTATAAATTTCAGGTCATTTACTCATCCCCAGCCGGGGTATAGGAGGATTTTTTTTGTTTAAGTTGCTGTTTCGCCAGCAATCACTCGTGTTTGCGCGAGATATGTTTGTAATGCGTGTAGACTGTGGAAACATATCTTTGTGTGGAATCAAACAGTCGTCGTGGAATCATCGAATTTGCACAGACATTTGTGTAATGTATGGCGGCCTTAAATGAGGTCCGATTGAGCAGAAATTTTACAAAAACAAATTTTATGTGTCGATCACCGCTGTCATTTCCGCTTCCACCCTAAGTAGATTTTGCCGTCAACCGTCTCGGGGCGTTAGAAGATTCAGACACATATCTAGCTTCACCAGCTTCACAGATGAGCTAGCATGTGCTAGCATCCTGATGTTTAGAGCATCAGGAGCGTTGCTAAAGTGTCCCGGGTTAACACCTGGGAAGCACTTACCGATGCCGATGCTCTTATAAAGCTAACTTTTGACAGCAGTAAAAGTTTTTATTAAGAATTTTATAAGAAATAATTGAAAAACTTCTCTTTTAGATTTCACTAAAGTTAGAACAATTAAGTCATGGCCAATTGACCATTGGCTTCCAAGAACCAATCTATGTAAATGTTTTATGCATCGATTTCATGTATAACCACCTCGGATTCAAGTAGCTGCCCTAGCATTCAAAAGAAGCGCTCTTGGAAAAACTCTATTCCGCGAATTCCATAGTAGAAAACCGAAAACAAACAAGAATCGGACACTTTTGGAGAAACTCTTGTTTCACTACAGCGCGTGTGGTGGAAAACGAGATATCCCGCTACTTATGACTCATAGAATTACGACACCCCGAAGGCTGCCCCGCGATTGTAGCATTTCGAATATCAATTCACAAAATAACAAACCAAAACAACAGTCGAAATCTAGTGATTTGGTATAAGTATCAAGAATACATTTACCTACCACAAGGCTTCCAGTGAGTTGAGGTATGAGGGATGGATTTCGGATAAAATTTTTCTGATTGTTGGAAACAGAGAGAAGAAATGGTCTAAATTGAGTAATAATCATTGATCCTGGACAAACTCCCTGGCTGAGAAAACCAAAAATTCGTGTATTCGCTTCTTGTATACAAACTTTTTTTTTATCAAATCCTCTTCAAACGGTCTTTAGCAACGACTCTACCCTTGCTGAATAATTTGTCGCATCCAAGGTACATAATGTGAAACACCAACAAACACACCCGATGGTCGGTCTGGTGATGCGCATGGTGTCCAAATCCAGGAAACAATACCGATTTGGATTTGCCGATTGTCCTCGCGTCTGTAAATTGGACCACCCCCATCGCCGGCGCACGCTCCAATGCCACCGGTCAGTGGTCCTGTGCAAACGTTAGTGGGTCCAAGAGGAGAAGCGCCTGGTCCCCCATTTGCTGCCTCGCACTGTGCATAGGTTATCAGGGGAATGATGGCCTTCTGCAAGATCGATGGGTTGCTTGGCAAAGTTCCGGTACTGGTAGCACCCCATCCAACAAGCGAAACGGGACCCTGCTCATTCAAACTGTGATCCTCCGGCGGCAATATCATGGGTTGGATAGCTTGCGTAAACGTTAGAGGCGTTGCCAGACGCAACAAGGCGATGTCACTCGGACCAACTTCGCCCGCTACGTAATCCGGATGGATTTCTACCCGGGAAACGGCGATATCTTGACGCGTGCTCTCGGCAATGTTTATATTGTGAGATCCAGCCCATACGCGGTAGTTGTTGTTGCCGACCACGCATTGAGCCGCCGTCAAAACCCAGAGATTGTTGTAGATTGTACCACCGCAGATATGGCTGTTAGTTGTTAGGAATACACGGCGCACCGAAACCATCGAGGGGAACTCATGCTGCAACGCGTCCAGTCCGCCAATGATGCGGCCTTGCGGCAGGCTCGGTTTCGACTCGATCGAACCTTAGCAACGAGAACAGATTTACAACAGCCGATAAGATAAAATTTGGTCAACGTTCAAGAACTTACCGGGAGCAGTCAGAGCTCCTACTAAAGCACTGAGTACGAGTATGATCAGCCTCATTTTCACCGTATTACTGATGGAAGCTCGGTAGCATTTTGGGTTTTATTATGACCAATGTCTGATATCGATACCTCCGATTAGGAGATTGTTTTTATTAGTTGATAATCACCCGATTGTGGAGGGTTGACTTTTGAAAGAAATTTGGACTGGCTTTTGATTTTTTTTTAATTTCATAATTTAGGCCTAGAAAATCTTGAATTTTAGTAAAGAATATTGCCCTACTGAAAATGTTGTGTTTCAGCTTTTTTTTATTCGGAATTATTTACCAGTTCACTCTTATTTATAAATTTTTTCATAACTGTTCAAAGGGAATTTTTCGATGGACCCTAGGTACAAGTTTGGATTTTTCGCTGACGTTTGCAAAAAGATTAATTCACACGTGTTCAACGATGACCACCTGATTTTCTATTAGATTCGACAGCTGCGTTTCCTGCGATGAGGAATGTTTGCTTTCTACTAGAGATAGGGTAAAGATGCTTATTTATTCAAAAACAAATTCAATCGTCATCATCATTTAAAGCTGATTGCAAAATAAAGAAAATATTTCGTTGGGATGAACTAAAAGAAGAATTTGAATAAAAGTACCTAATGAAATATTCAAGGTGGTCAGAAAAAGCGAGAGTGCTTTGTAGAATTGGCTAAAGTCGTTGGAAACGCCTGGTTTTATAAAAAAAAAATGTTCAAGAATTGGCTTGAATAAAACTTGATATTCACATTTGTCGTGACTCTGAGCTGTTTATTCGAATTAACACTTATATTTTTTTATTTATTTCCACACTTCATTTGCGTTTACAAAACGCGTCAATCGTTTACAAATTTATCTAACTGAATCCCCTTTTTCCTCGTCACTCATTTCATTTTCTTCTCTCCTTCGTCTCTTAGAGATCTCAAACCATCACCAAAAACTCATTCTCTCAGTAACTGCGATACACGCTTAATATGTTTTTCCGCTAAAATGCTAAATATAAAACAGTTTATATTATTTTATTCGTCACAATGTAACCAATTACGGATAACGAAGGAATTCAATTTATGTTTACTCAAAATATTGTGAATAAATAATTTAAAATAATACTTTTATTTCTTTTATCATTCTCATACACCTTATTTCCTACAACATTGCTAGTCATTTTTTTCATTAGGTTCGACTTAAAAATTAAAAAAAAATCAAAAAATTGACTTACATTCTGAGAAGTTAACTTACCAATATGAAAGTTCGTCACGCCATAGCTTGCAACAATTTTTTCAACTCAAATTAGGCAGGCTTTGAATCAAAAAAGATAAAACTTGACAGAACTATAAAAAACGAACAAAAATTACTAAAACTACTAAAATGACAGTAATAAAACAAATTACAAAAATGATAAAATGACAAAAATTACACAAACTTCATCAATGACAAAAATAACAAAAATGACAAGAATGACAGAATTGAAACAAACAACAGAAATGAACCAAAATCTAAAAAATTACAAAAATATAAAAAAATACAAAAATTTCAATCATTACAACAATCACAACTATAACAACAACAACAATAAAAAAAAACTAGATGACAGATATTACAAAAATGACAATAATCACAAAAATTACCAAACATACAAAAATTACAAAACATACAATAACAAAAAAAAATACAAAAATTACAAAAATTGCAAAAATTAAAAATTTACAAAAACCACAAAAATAACAGAAAAGCACAAAAATGCTGAAAATTATTTTAAAATTGTTACTTTGATTTATCGGCCTAGCGGTGAAAAGTGATGTCCTTTTTAGTAGGGACATCTAAAGATTATGAAATTTTTATATAGATGGATAGAAGGTTAGAAGAAATGAAAGATGGTGAAAATGAGCGGGTAGAATTTGTCTAGAAGCATTACCATCACATACCAAATTTTTGTTCCTCACGTTGTTGTTTTCGTTCCTACTAAAAAGGACATCACTTTTCACCGCTAGGCCGATAAATCAAAGTAACAAACAAAAATTACGGTGGTTAATCTCTTCATAAAATTATTTTAAAAAAATACTAAAACTACCAAAAATTTCGAAAATTAAAAAAATTTACAAAAATATCAAATATTCCACAAATAACAAAAATTACAATATTTACAGGGCTTGTGATATAGCTCAATATTTACAAAAATAACAAAAATTACTTACTTGACAAAAATAACCAAATTAAGGAAATTGCAAAATTGCAAAAATCACAATAATTACAAAAATAACAAAAATTCAAAGAAATCAAAATGTCCAAAAATTTCCAAGAATTTTAAGAATAACAAAAATTTCAAAAACTACAAAAATTACAAAAGTTACAAAAACTACAAAATTAACAAAAATTACAAAATTGACATAAGTTACAAAAATACAAAAATAACAACAATTACAAAAAAAAAACAAAAATTACAAAAACAAAAAAAATTAAAAAATTTAAAAAATTTAAAAACTTACATAAATTACAAATATAACAAAGATTCAAAAAAAATGACAAAAATTAAAAAAGTAACAAAAACTACAAAAATTACAAAAATCACGAAAATTAAAAGATTACAAAAAAAAAAAAATAATAACAAAAATCACAAAAAATACAACAATTATAAAAATTAAAAAATAACAAAAATTAAAAATTATAAAAAAAAAATTACAAAAAATACAAAAATTACAAAAATGACAAAAATTACAAAAATTACAAAATTACGAAAAATTACAAAAAATTACAAAAATTACAAAAATTACAAAAATAACAAAAATTACATAAATTACAAAATAACAAAAATCACAAAAAATACAAAAATGAAATAAATAACAAATATTTCAAAAATAACAAAAATTACAAATATTACAAAATTTACAAAATTTAAAAAATTATAAAAATAACAAAAAATACAAAAATTGCAAAAATTGCAAAAATAACAAACATTCCAAAAATTAGAAAAATATACAAAAATGATAAAAATCACAAATATTTCAAAAATAACAAAAATTAAAATATTCACAAAAATTGAAAATTATTAAAAAAAACAAAATTACAAAAAATACAAAAATTAAAGAAATTACAAAATTTATAAAACAACAAAAATTACAAAAATTACAGAAATGACAAAAAAGACAAAAATTACAAAAATAACAAAAAATTAAAAATTACAAAAATAACAATAATTACAAAAAATTCAAAAATTACAAAAATTA
Source organism: Uranotaenia lowii (assembly GCF_029784155.1). NCBI lineage: Eukaryota > Metazoa > Arthropoda > Insecta > Diptera > Culicidae > Uranotaenia > Uranotaenia lowii. The sequence continues at coordinate 103,245,453 of NC_073692.1, read as the reverse complement.
CAAAAATTACAAAAATTGCAAAAATTACAGAAATTACAAAAATTACAAAAAATTACAAAAATTACGAAAATTACAAAAATTACAAAAATTACTGAAATTACAAAAATTACAAAAATTACAAAAATTACAAAAATTACAAAAATTACAAAAATTACAAAAATTACAAAAATTACAAAAATTACAAAAATTACAAAAATTAAAAATTACAAAAATTACAAAAATTACAAAAATTACAAAAATTACAAAAATTACAAAAATTACAAAAATTACAAAAATTACAAAAATTACAAAAATTACAAAAATTACAAAAATTACAAAAATTACAAAAATTACAAAAATTACAAAAATTACAAAAATTACAAAAATTACAAAAATTACAAAAATTACAAAAATTACAAAAATTACAAAAATAACAAAAATTGTAAAAATTACAAAAATTACAAAAATAACAAAAATTACTAAAATTACAAAAATTACTAAAATTACTAAAATTACTAAAATAACAAAAATTACAAAAATTACATAAATTACCAAAAATTACAAAAATTAAAAAATTACAAAAATTACAAAAATTACAAAAATTACAAAAAGAACAAAAATTACAAAAATTACAAAAATTACAAAAATTACAAAAATTACAAAAATTAAAATTACCAAATAGCAAATATAAAAAAAAATACAAAAATTACAAAAATTTCAAAAATTACATTAATAACAAAAATAGCAAAAATTACAAAAATTACAATAATAATAAAAATAGCAAAAATTCAAAAATTACAAAAACTACAAAATAATAAATATAACAAAAATAACAAAAATTACAAAAATTACAAAAATTACAAAAATTACAAAAATTACAAAAATTACAAAAATTACAAAAATTACAAAAATTAAAAAATTACAAAAATTACAAAAATTACAAAAATTACAAAAATTACAAAAAATACAAAAATTACAAAAATAACAAAAATTACAAAAATTACAAAAATTGCACAAATTACAAAAATTACAAAAATTACAAAAATTAAAAAATTACAAAAAATGACAAAAATAACAAAAATTACAAAAATTACAAAAATTACAAAAATTACAAAAATTACAAAAATTACAAAAATTACAAAAATTAAAAAATTACAAAAATTACAAAAATTACAAAAATTACAAAAATTACAAAAATTACAAAAATTACAAAAATTACAAAAATTACAAAAATTACAAAAATTACAAAAATTACAAAAATTACAAAAATTACAAAAATTACAAAAATTACAAAAATTACAAAAATTACAAAAATTACAAAAATTACAAAAATTACAAAAATTACAAAAATTACAAAAATTACAAAAATTACAAAAATTACAAAAATTACAAAAATTACAAAAATTAAAAAATTACAAAAATTACAAAAATTACAAAAATTACAAAAATTACAAAAATTACAAAAATTACAAAAATTACAAAAATTACAAAAATTACAAAAATTACAAAAATTACAAAAATTACAAAAATTACAAAAATTACAAAAATTACAAAAATTACAAAAATTACAAAAATTACAAAAATTACAAAAATGACAAAAATGACAAAAATGACAAAAATTACAAAAATTACAAAAATTACAAAAATTACAAAAATTACAAAAATTACAAAAAATTACAAAAATTACAAAAATTACAAAAATTACAAAAATTACAAAAATTACAAAAATTACAAAAATTACAAAAATAACAAAAATTACAAAAATTACAAAAATAACAAAAATTACAAAAATTACAAAAATTACAAAAATTACAAAAATTACAAAAATTACAAAAATTACAAAAATTACAAAAATTACAAAAATTACAAAAATTACAAAAATTACAAAAATTACAAAAATTACAAAAATTACAAAAATTACAAAAATTACAAAAATTACAAAAATTACAAAAATTACAAAAATTACAAAAATTACAAAAATAACAAAAATTGTAAAAATTACAAAAATTACAAAAATTACAAAAATTACTAAAATTACAAAAATTACTAAAATAACAAAAATTACAAAAATTACTAAAATAACTAAAATTACTAAAATTACATAAATTACCAAAAATTACAAAAATTACAAAAATTACAAAAATTAAAAAATTACAAAAATTACAAAAATTACAAAAATTACAAAAATTACAAAAATTACAAAAATTACAAAAATTACAAAAATTACAAAAAGAACAAAAATTACAAAAATTACAAAAATTACAAAAATTACAAAAATTACAAAAATTAAAATTACCAAATAGCAAATATAAAAAAAAATACAAAAATTACAAAAATTTCAAAAATTACATTAATAACAAAAATAGCAAAAATTACAAAAATTACAATAATAATAAAAATAGCAAAAATTCAAAAATTACAAAAAACTACAAAATAATAAATATAACAAAAATAACAAAAATTACAAAAATTACAAAAATTACAAAAATTACAAAAATTACAAAAATTACAAAAATTACAAAAATTACAAAAATTACAAAAATTACAAAAATTACAAAAATTACAAAAATTACAAAAATTACAAAAATTACAAAAATTACAAAAATAACAAAAATTACAAAAAATACAAAAATTGCACAAATTACAAAAATTACAAAAATTACAAAAATTAAAAAATTACAAAAAATGACAAAAATAACAAAAATTACAAAAATTACAAAAATTACAAAAATTACAAAAATTACAAAAATTACAAAAATTACAAAAATTACAAAAATTACAAAAATTACAAAAATTACAAAAATTACAAAAATTACAAAAATTACAAAAATTACAAAAATTACAAAAATTACAAAAATTACAAAAATTACAAAAATTACAAAAATTACAAAAATTACAAAAATTACAAAAATTACAAAAATTACAAAAATTACAAAAATTACAAAAATTACAAAAATTACAAAAATTACAAAAATTACAAAAATTACAAAAATTACAAAAATTACAAAAATTACAAAAATTACAAAAATTACAAAAATTACAAAAATTACAAAAATTACAAAAATTACAAAAATTACAAAAATTACAAAAATTACAAAAATTACAAAAATTACAAAAATTACAAAAATTACAAAAATTACAAAAATTACAAAAATTACAAAAATTACAAAAATTACAAAAATTACAAAAATTACAAAAATTACAAAAATTACAAAAATTACAAAAATTACAAAAATTACAAAAATTACAAAAATTACAAAAATTACAAAAATTACAAAAATTACAAAAATTACAAAAATTACAAAAATTACAAAAATTACAAAAATTACAAAAATTACAAAAATTACAAAAATTACAAAAATTACAAAAATTACAAAAATTACAAAAATTACAAAAATTACAAAAATTACAAAAATTACAAAAATTACAAAAATTACAAAAATTACGAAAATTATAAAAATTACAAAAATGACATAAATTACTAATATTTTAAAAATTACAAGAATTAAAAAATTACAAAAATTACAAATATTACAAAAACAACAAAAATTTCAAAAAATTACAAAATTTAAAAAAAATTACAAAAATTACAAAAATGATAAGAACTACAAAAATGATAAAAACTACAAAAATTTCAAACATTACAAAAATTTCAGTCATTACAAAAAAAAAAAAATTACAAAAATTACAAAAATCACAAAAATTGTAAAATTTACAAAAATTACGAAAGTTACAAAAATCACAAAAATTAAAAAATTTCAAAAATATAAAAATTTCAAGATTGAAAAAAGTAAAAAAATACACAAAATACAAAAAAAAAAGAGAATTATCAAAAATTACAAAAATACAAAACAAATTTGACTTCAATGAGAAAAATTTCAAAAATCACACCAACGTTAAAAATTATCTAAAAGGAATGAAATTCAAAAATACCACAAAATAAACGATGTAAACAATTTTTTTCATTTTTTGAATTTTAAATGTATGAGTTCTTTTAACAGAAAACTCAATAAAAACAAATCAAATTTGGTTTTTTACACAGATTTTTTTAATAAAATTTAAATGCGATTTGTTTCAAAACAAAATAGAAGGTAGGTACTTGAACATCAAATTCTTGAATTTGAGATCTTGATTTTAATGGAAAAAAATGTTTTGTTATAGAGAGTGCTGTTCAATTTAAATCATTACAATAGCTTAAGCTATTTAATGTAAAGTATTTTTTTTCTTTTTGAATTTAATTTTTTCCTACTACATGCATCTGTTGTTTCGTCGTTTAATTATCATCAGACATTTACTTCCAGTGTGGAAGGCCTCGACTGTAGATTTTTATCAATGAAAAATTACGCATTCTATCGTATTGATGAAAACAACAATAACTGTATCGTTTGCATGTTCGTACTTACGGTAAGTCATTGATATTCTTTTCAATTCATTATTGTAATAATATGTACAAATAGATTCCTGTTTTCGGATTAATTACCTTCTTAACCAGTGAACTATGGCTTCAAATATTAATGTGGACAAACTGGCGGTCTCCGGAGAATTTTCGTTGCCCCAAATATGCCGTCTGTGCTTACAGAAACTGGAAGCCGACTCATCGGTTAACTTGTTTGCGGTAAATTTTTCCATTCGCCCGTCCCAGATGATAATTCGCTGTGCGGCCATCGAAATCGACGAACACGATGGGCTACCGCATGCGATCTGTAACGATTGTTTCTACAAACTGGGCATTGCATACGAGTTTCGAACACGCTGCGAAGCCTCGGATCAGCAGCTTCGAGCGTATGTCGTCAACCAGCGCAAATTGGCCGCTCCTCAGCTGGATGTTGTGCGGGATGAGGAGATCTATGAAGCTATGAACGCCATATTGGAACCGAATGAAACGGCTGTAGAAACCAGTCCAAGGATTAAAGTCAAAAAAAAATATCCTGTAATTCAGAAGAAGGCTAAATTGGATGAATTACTGGTAAAGCACAATGCAAAATTGAAAGAAGAACGATCGAAATTTAAGATTTTCCTGCAAAAGCGCATTCGCCGTAAGAATAATGAATCGGTGGTAAAAAAAGGAAAATTTCTGGATAAACCGGAACAGTGTTTCATCTGTGGCAAATCTTTCAACTACAGTGGTTATTTGAAGGCTCATCAGCGAATTCATACAGGAGAGAAACCTTACGAGTGTCAGGTATTATCATTATAAAAAAAATATATTAAAATAAGCTAAATTCTTGAGTTTTTCAGATTTGCCATCGGAGATTCGCTCAAGCCGGTAATCTTTATTTGCATAGAAGAACACATTTGGATGAGAGGAAATATCAATGCGAAATTTGTAGCAAACTTTTTAAAACTTCTAGTAATTTGCATGCCCATCGTAAAACTCATTCAGAGGAGCGAGATCATTTGTGTAGCTTATGCAATCGACCCTTTAAAACAGCCATAGAATTGCGCAAACATATGGAAATTCATTCATCCATCAAAAACTACGTTTGTCAAATTTGTAACAAATCTTTCAACAAGCAGGCATATTTAAATAGTCACATCAAAACTATTCACATCGGCGTGAAAGGCCACAAGTGTCAAGATTGTGAAAAAATCTTCTCGAATAGCTCAAACTTGATAGCTCATAGGAGGATACACACCGGTGACAGGCCTTATGAGTGCAAAGAATGCGACTCAAAGTTCACACAATCGCCTTCACTATTGCGACACATTAAGGCCAAACATACACCAAAAATTACGAAACCAATGGTCCCAGAACCGCCCCTGGAGCCTTCCATCGAAGTGGACGAAAATCGTTCTCTGGACAGCGCTGCAAGTTCAGAGTTGTCCGTTGCCACATCATTGATCGAAAACCAAACCAGTTATATGTCCTACATGCCAAATTACAGTCATCAGCCTCAACTGCAGATGGTTCCCAATCAACACATTCAGATGCAACAACCTGCGACGACTGCCAATAATCTGTACTCATCGAACGATCTCTACCAATTCCCATCGGCCGGATCATCCAACCATCCTTCTCACCATTACCAGCAACAACATTTGGACGTTGGAAGCTACGATCTCTGCTACTCAATGCCGAACCACAGCACGGTTCTCAATCCTAGTTTGATCAATCCTCAGCCAACCTACATATTCGATCAATAAAAGTGTCAATTCCGTTTCTCAAAAAAAAAAAAAAAAATATCGAAACGCTTGGAAAGGATTTTTCTATATTTTATAAACTAGAACGCTCCTGCTTCTGCTGGCGGTGCCGGCGACGTTCTGCTCGCTTGCCATATTTCTCCAGCTTCTTGACCCGCGGGAATAATAATTGTAGTAATGGCTACAAGAAGGAAAAAACCTGACCTTTAAAATCACTATCTAAACCACTTATGTACCTCAAACTCACATTCTTTGCCCCACTTGGCTCCCCATTCCATCCATGGGCCCATCTGTTCCATATCTTGACGTTTTATGCGGGCGCAGCTTACACTTTTGATACTAACCAAGAAAGCTAACAACGTAAGGAAACCGAAATATCGCCACAGCTGCATTGTCGATTCAGAATTGTTAGTTGAAATGAACTGACTCGTTTCGAAGCTATGGAAACTTGCTTTATACTTTTTGAAGGCATTCAATTTTCCAACCGGAAACAAACAAATTAATGCATTTTGATTAACGAGACGGTAGCATATATTCTTGGAAGTGCCAAGTTTTCTTGGTCTTACCAGGGTTGTATCCATTAGTTGATTTTCATTTTAAAAAAACTGATAGCAGCCTAAAAAAATTGAAACTTTTAATACAAAAATGAATAGATTTTTTTTAAATAAGAAAATCATTCGAAAATAAACATGAAGGAAAACAACAATTAGAAGAAGAAACAATCATTTTAATTTTTACACTAGCAGTGCTTTATTGTACTCTCTAACTGACAAGATATCTTGGATAGTTTAGCAAGGAAATTATATTTGTAGTATCGTTTTATTATTGTATTTTTTTAGTGTAACCATGTAGCAGAAAATGTGAGGATTTTTGTTCGCTCACAAAGTGTTTCGATTCCGTCATAACAGAAGACGCAATAAATCCATCAAAACCACAACAAAAATGCAATCATACTCGCGCAAATCGAACTCGTCTCTAATCTAGATCATCGGTACATTTAGGGCCACCGCCGGCGCCGCCTCCACTTGGTGGTGCAGCGTTAAATCCAGCTCCACCCGCTCCCGGGAACCCGGGAAATCCACCCGCGCCTGGGAATCCGGGAAAACCGCCAGCCCCACCTTCGCCGCCCATTTTCATTGCCATCTTCGTGACCAGATTCATCACCTTCGGATTGTTCTGATATTTGCCAATGCTGGCAGGATTGCTCATGATGTCCTGCAAAGCCGCCGCAACTTCGGGATCTTTAAAAGCATTGAGGATTTCATCGGCATCGCCTCCAAGACCACCGGTTCCACCAAATCTGTCGTCATCTGCGTTGCGGGCGTTTTCCTCGGCAGCCTTACGATTGGCCTCCTGAGCCTTGCGGATACGTTCCTTCCGCTCCTGAAGTTCCTTCTCCTGACGACGGCGTTCCTGCTTCAGCTTGTGTTGCTCAATTTTGGTTGCGTTAGGCGTAACTTCCTTCAACCACTCGTCAGCTTGTTCGTCAAAGTCCAACTTGCAAGCCTGACGCAGATCCTTGGCGGCTTCTTCCCATTTACCCAGCAATCGGTAAGCACGTCCCCGGAATTTGTAAGCAGTTGCCGAATCCGGATTTATTTCCAGGGCACGGGAACAATCCCGAATACAGGCGTTTGGCTTAGTCAGCTTGAGGAATGCTTGACCACGTTTGGCGTAGTACATGGCACTGTTCGGATTGAGAAGGATGGCTTCGGTAAAAAGTTGAACCGCTTCATCAAATTTCTGATCCGAAAACGCCTCGGCCGCTTTGGAACGAAGCTCGGAAGCTTTGTCCAGTTCCTCTTCGGTTGATTCTTTGTTGCTGTCTCCCATAGGCTGGTCCGGATCTGTGTCACCCTCTACGCAACCCTCCATATCCAGCTCAACATCAGATTCTGGCTCCGATTCCACCTTTTCTTCCGCTGCCGGTGCCGGTTTTTCCTCTTTGGCTTCCGATTTGGGAGCGTTAGCTCCGAAGCTCGGCATCCCGGTAGGCACTGTGCCTCCAAGCTTTTCTACAAAGTTCTTGAAGAAGGCCAGCTGAGGTAGATTCAATAACTGCGGGTGGCCGGCACACAATGTGACGAATTGCTCCAGCTTAACTAGATCTGCAGGATCAATTGGGCAAGCCATTGTTTCCTGTTCACTGGGAAAAACTGGAAGTTTAAATTACTTGATTAAAGTTTAACAATCAAAAATTACCGTTTTGATCAGCAGAGAGTGGAAATGGAACGAAAAATCACAGATTCTGGAAGAATTTCTAGGATCACACAATTTTTCACTTGCCGCAAACAAAAATGTCGTCCGCCGCGAACCAGAAAGTTCTTTTGTTTTTTACTGTTCTTTTCACGGACAGAAAAAACAACCCACTTTAGGTACTTTTGACGTAAATCGCCACTTCAGTGCAGGAACTTACTAGTAGGTTAAAGCACAACAACCTAAAAGTAGGTAGTTGGGCTTTAAGGTCCCAGTGGGTAGAAATGACGTACTTCGTTAATTTTGGGAAAAATCGGAAAAAAATAGTCAAAAGCTGTAAAATTAATAATTAAATGCAATTTTCGAAGTTTTGCATGCTTTTTAAGCATGAAATCACGTACTAAAATTCTTTTTAGAGAATATTCATAGTTTATTTATACAAAAGTACTATAACTATCAATCATTTTATCCTATAAATATGTATATATTTAACGTCATGTCTGTCTATATTGGATACATGAAAAAACCAAATTGTTTGTGATATTCGGCGCATAGCTGTTGTAAAAATGATCATTTGACTTAATGTGTTTAAAAAAAGAAAGTATTAACAATTAATTGTGGATCATCAATCAACGAATTGTTTTTTCCGATCTTATTCTTACTGTTTTACCTGATATAGTTTGTGTTTTTTACTACCTATTAATTTCAATCTATGAGTGTTATAATTTACAATAAGCACCCTAGCTGTTTTCTTTCTAAATTTTATCATACATAATCATATTTACAAAATACATAATCTTTTATCCAAACTGTGCATTGAATTGCGCTAGATGCTTGTTGACTTAAATTGCTCCTATTTTTAACATTGCTTAGAGTAGAATCGTGGCTTAAATCGGGTTGAAAATGAACCAATTTCGTTTTCCCATCCAGTCTGAGTAATTTTCAGCGAGTTTGTCCGGTTGATGCTAATTCTGCTGAATGATCATATTGCGAGGACAGTTAAATATATTAGCCATATGAACGCTGTAAAAAGAATGAAAAAAAAAAAAAATATTAAATTGTGCAAACACGTATAAAACTAAAATGAAAATATCAATCAATCGAGTAAAAATTTGAATAAAAAACTAATATGATTTTGAATTTAAATAATTCAAAAGAATGTTACCATCAGTGTCCAATTTGTAGCATCCATTCGACTGTGAAGCTTCGCTGCTACAATGGAACATCATCAGTATTTTGTTTAGGTTTAGGTTTCCTTCTCTTTAGGCACTTCATTCACCGGTTTCTTGATTTCCCTTCCTGGTCGAACTTGAACTGCCGAACTGGGGCTTCACTAGTGGTACCGGAATGACTAGAACTGCTGATACTCTGACCACTGAAAAAAAAAGTTTGTTCTTAGAAAACTCTTGAGTTATTCCTAAAGGTGAAATCAAAATTTCGAAAGTAGACAAACAGTAAGAACTGACTCTCGGTATCTTCTTGAAGTGAAATGACGTTTTCGGATGTTGTCCGTGTTGTTCGCTCCGATTTCTCTAGCGGCTAAGTGAACGTTTTTTCTTCCGTAACGTAATTGGAGTATGGTTCGGAAGCCGGAAGAACTCCGACTGCACCGTTTTACACCTGATAAACGGGGAAATTTCTCGACACCAGTTCGACGAGAAGCACCAGCTGGGTAATCATCTCAGCAGATACGCAGCGGCTGCAGCCTGTAACAGAGGAACAAAATTTAAAAACACTTTCTCGGTACGGCATATTTAAAAAAAACCCTAACCTTAAACACAGGTTTGGTTGGAACTAAGTCTTTCATGGTGACGATGTTCCAGCCAAAAACTTACCCGGAATATTGTCCTGGTGTTCTACCGGGATCCAGTCGCAATGTTGTTCTTTATTTTTTTTAACGAACGGCTTGCGGCGTCGAAAAAAAATAAAACTTCCCGGCACAACGCGTCTTACCCAGGGAGAAAATGTCGGACAATAAAAAAAAAGCTGCTCGAAAGCTGTCAAATATGTATGAGTGGGTACTTATTACTGCTTTTGGGTTCCAAGGTAAGAACCTTCAAGTAAATTAAAACTACCCACTCAAAACTACGTACTTTGGGCTTAACGCTAATCAACCCAGCAGTGAGTAGTAGAGTGGGTAGTTTTGTTTTGTCCGTGTTTATTTTATCACACTCCAAATCGTTACCATGATAACTGTGGGTAAGAGCTCACCCATTTGAATAACGGAAGCATTAGACCCGTTCAGCCGGCATGGCCGAATTATTTGAAAGACGTTTTTAAGGTCGTCCCGTGTCGATTCTCCAGCGCATGGGGCCGTGGTAAAAGACACAACCACTGTTGAAGATCTGATGCCAGTCAAGATTCTCGTCAACAGTAAGGATTTCGGCTGAAGTCTTCGATGTCTCTATTAGGATATATTGACAGTTTTACACGAACACCACCTTAGCAGGAGGCCTCAGCCCCTGGGTTGCCAGGTGCCCAGATTTGTCTGTAAAACCAAGACTTTTGACCCTTCGTCCAGATATTGGTCAGACACAGATTTTGCCCAGATTTTTGCTGAGAGTGCCCAGATTTCACAGACTTTCAAAATTGAGTGATAAAATCAATATTCTTGTATCGGATTTGATCCGTAAGTGACAGATTAGACTGAAATCTGGCTTGTATTCATTGGTGTTTGACGAATCATTAATTAAACATATTTTTTAAATAAGATCGGCATGGTACGTGCCGTGTTGGTTATATATTTATCAATTCGAAAATAATCCGAACACCATAGCACAAACCATACCACCCCCACTCCCCACCCCCCCTCACCACCGCTCACACCATTCGTCAAATTTAATTTCTTGTTTAGTACCAAATTTGTGTTTTTCCTTATGCACAGACACACACAGACTTTTTTTCAAAATTGCCCAGATTTTTTATCCTCAACACCTGGCATCCCTGCTCAGCCCTAACCTCAAAATATGGGAGAACAGAATCAATTTTTGAGAAGGGCGCACGATAAACGCGATTTTGCGGTACCAATATCGACAAATTCGCCCTGTGGAAAATTAAGCGACACACAGATGCTCGTGTTTTGATTTTTTTGGGTGGTCAGGGCTGCCAAGTGCATTGATATTTGGAAAATGATTATATTTTAAATTGAATTTTTATTGAAAAACGTTTTCATGAGTACTGAGAATTTGCAACTTTCCCCTAGATTTCTATTAGAATATGAAATTAAACGCAACATTTATCTGAACTAAATAACAACTGTCTGTATTGCACACTTAAACCACTGACCACACTGACTTGACTCTTATAGAACAAAAATTCAACCATTTTCTGTCTAATTTTTTGTTGTCAGTTTTTGCAGGTTCGCAATACCGACGGCAGATGGCGAACCTGAAAAATTCGACAAAAATTGCCCTGTAGGAAAAATGGTCCTGTTTAGCCCGATTTTATCGTAGAAATTGCGTGTTTTATTTTTAAAGTTGGGTGGCATTTCCTAACTGGGATAGCATTTCTTCAAATCGATCGATGCGCACTCTGGAATCGACATTGCGTACTAGTGGAAAAAAGGTTTTTTTTTTTGTTTTTTTTTTTCTGGAAAAATTATCCAGAAAACGAAATCGAGTGTCCAGTCAGTATGGTCAGTGCTTAAACGATGTAGCGAATTATTTGAAAATGTTATAAATAATCAGAGCATGCGGGCTATTATTTTCATAGTCAACATCAACGGCTTTTATTAATTTACTTTTTTTTGTAACAGTGAATGATTTTGCATTCGTTTAGAAGTTGGAAACAACTCTTTTTACTTTACCGAGCAGTACATGAAAATATATTTCAGATGTTTTAAATTCACCTTGAAAATTCATTAGCGGAAGATGGCTTATCTTCATCAATTTTATTAGAGACGCCTCGTAATGAATTCAAACGATTAGCTGTTGATTGTTAAAAAATTTAATCAATTCAGAAATATTATAATTAGTTTTAAAAAAAACAAATACTGATTTTAGTAACGCGCCTAGCATCACTGGTGAAGGCCGTCAGCTCATCAAAGTTTGAGGTTATGGCTGAGGCCAATTTTTCGCCAATACTGGCGCCCGTATATACCCTTATATAGAGTCTATAGATTGAATTCAAGCAGTTAATTCTCTGCAAATTTCGTCTTATCTTTTCGCAGCACGTGCCCATTCTATCTCCACTCCACTACGTTCCTAAATCTCGATTTCCAGCCCTGTGAAGACACCGGTGATAAACACAGCAAAAGAAATAACGTGGGTCTCTCTCAAAAAAAACTCTGAAGTTAGTACCGAAACTCAGTTCAAATTTCAGATGATCTCATAGAGCAATTATTTCAATATTTGGATAAATACAGTTTTTTTTTTCAAATTAATTATCTAAATGTTTTGGAGCTTTTGCTCAGCTTTTTTCAGCAAGCACAATTTTGGGTTAGTTTTTTTTAGTCGCTTTGAGGTGAAAACTTCCCCAATTTGGCTAGTGATAAACTGAAGTGCACATTTTTTTCAAACATTTTTAACAAACTGTTTTGTTTCAGTGCTTCGGTCTCTCTCGCCGTTTGTTTTTATTTACATGCGATGCGAGTCGGTCGAAGTCCCAAAAACAAACAAAAAATTATCACCTTATCAGCTCCAGGCCGCGTAAACATGCTGTAGCCGCAGGGCCACAAAAGTGCAACGGAGAAAATGCTTTCCTCTTTTTCGGACAACAACAGCGTCGGTTCGTACAGTGGCGGTGTAACGGTCGGTTCCCTCACCACTTCCGGCATGATGGATCCTAGCGGAAGTGGCGGAGGTAAGTTGGTTTTTCTTTTGATTAAATCAAATTTTGTTTGTTTTTTTTTTTTTAATTTAAAATTTCTTTAAGGGTTTCTCTCGCGCCGCAGTGCATGGCTGCGTGAGTACCGAGATCTTCAGGCCAATGTTATGTCGGTGGATTGGACTGGAAACTGGATTCTGTTGGCCGGACGCCGGATGTTGGCATTACAATCGATCAAAGATTACGCCTTAATGGATTCTTCGGTTGCGGTTATAAGGGAGGATGTGGTCGGTTCAAATGCCGCCTCCTTTGGACTGAGCAAATTCCCTAGGCCTTGGAAGTATGAAGTATCTGCTGCTGAATGGGCAATATGCCAGAACAGTCAAGAATATTGTGCTATTGCTACGAGTCAAACGATAGAGGTTTTTACCTGGCAGAGTGGTCAACCTACGTTGAAGCATTCGTTGAGGGCCCATACTCGAATGATTACGGATATTGATTGGCATTCGAAGGTTCCCCATTTGCTGGCGAGCTGTTCGATAGATACTTTTACCCATCTGTGGGATTTGCGGGATCCTCGGAAGCCAGTCTTGTCGTTGAATGCTGTTTGTATGTCTGGTGCTAGTCAGGTTGGCTTCAATCGAGTTTCTGGTAATTTAGTGGCCACGGCTCACGATGGAGATTTAAGAATTTGGGATCAGCGGAAAGGTTCTTGTCCGATGCAATACATAACGGCACATTTGTCCCGAATTCATGGTATAAACTGGAGTCACGATCATGAAACTAGCCTGTCGACGGCCAGCCAAGATGGAACCGTAAAATATTTTGATATCAACAACCCAAGAAGAGCCGAGAAAATAATTACAACGTCTTGCCCAGTGTGGCGAGCTCGTTATACACCGTTTGCTGATGGGCTGGTAACGACCAGTGTTCCTCATCAAGGCCGTGGTGAACACAGTTTGTTGATGTGGAACAATTCCAAACAAGATGCTCCGATATGTTCCCTGGCGGGTCACACAGACGTAGTTTTAGATTTTGCCTGGCGTCGTAGAAGTCTCGTGGGTACTGATCCGGAACTCATAACCTGGTCCAGAGATCAAACGATTCGTATTTGGAAAATTGACGAAGAAGTTCGTAAATTATGTGAACGTTACCCTCCGGACGATGACTTTGGATTGATTATTGAAGAAGGATCTACTCTCAGCAAGGTTGGATCGGGTAGTAGCATCAAAAGTCCAACTCGTGAAAAACAACCGTCCGTTTCGCTACAGCATGAATTTTCTTTGCTCAATCCCAATATTCCACACATCGATATCGAAGTGTTGGACCCAGTCAAACGGACTGCAACGGTTAGGATTTCAGTAAACGGGTACGTCATCATGCTCCAGGTCAATTTCCCGCCACAGTATCCTAACAACGGAATCGGTCCGGAGTTTGCCTACTGTCAGGGGACGTCGATTGATGATAATCTCTCAGTAACTCTCATGAAAACACTTCGAATGACCGCCAGCCAACGGATTAAAAAGAGTCGAACTTGTCTCGAGCAATGTCTGCGAGCTTTGGTGACTCAAATGAAGAAATCGACCAACAATGGAGATAAACACCTACGTCTACAGTCACCTCGCCTTGAAGGAGCTCTAAGCAGCACCCTGCACGATGCCTGTGTTCCGTTCCCGAGAACGTCCGGTGCCCGGTTCAGTCAAGTGGGCATTTTGGTGACTTTTTCTCGTCCGCTGAATACCAAAAGGATAAGTCTGAAGCACCAGAATACTACCCCAAGAGCCTTAAGCGCTATAAGCGGAGGTTATCTTGGTAATGTTATGGGATCCCAGCCAATTTTGTACGCTCATCGGGATCCCAGCGTTTCTTCTTTCTATCTACATGATCGAGTAAGTCGTCACTTTAAAGAATCTTATAAGAATCATTCTTTTGAAATTTTGAATCCTTTTTTCTCTTCCAACTCTGAAGAAATCGACCCGTCACCGCGGTAGCACCCCGAAGGTTTGCGTTGCCCCGGTGAACGTGTACGACATCTCAAAAATCCTGTACGTGAGCAAGGAGCTGGCGGAAAACTACATCATCAATACCACAAATCTGGCCGGAATGTGTCGGCACAACAGAGAAGTGGCTGAGAAAACGGGGCGCCCGGATCTGGTCCAGTGTTGGTCCCTGGCGGAGATGATTGCCCAACCCGGTACCGACTTCGAAACCGATGACGATATGATGTGTTCCCAAAATCCATTCGCCAAAAGTTTGCTGGAGTCTTTGTAAGGATTTTTTATGGTATTATTCCTAAATAAAACCAAACTAACTGCAATCATTCCATCTTTTCCAGAATCAGTCACTTTGCCAAAATTTTCGACATCCAAACGGCTGCTATGCTGTGTTGTGCTTTCGGGCGACACTGTCCATCGCTGTATGAGCTGTCTCGAAGTTCCAGTTCCAGTAGTAAATCGGTTAATCAGAGTGTAAGTACCAGATTATTGTTGTTTATTTTTTTCATAATTATTTCGTAGCACAAAGTAGCTTAGAGTTGACATTTTTATTGTAATGGTGTTTAAGAGTTTACATTTTTTTTTATTAAGGATTTTAAACAAAAGTAGTGGTTAGTAGATTTAGCTGTTTTGTTCCACTTTTTCCTATATTGTTCTTACAATTTAAAATAAGTGTTTTTGAAATATTTGAATGAATTTACCAATCTCTAGCCAATAGAGCAGCATTCTTGTCTTTTTACTCAGTTATCTTATAGCTCAAATTAATAGTGGAAAACGTGGATGAAACTTCAGGTTGACGAAAAGATGTCTACCTTTTTTTAATCATCATTAATCTCATTTCGTAATCCATTAGTTAAGTTTAACTCTATGAAACCGTAAAGTTCATCACAATTCATTTTGTTCTATTATTTTGAAAATCGAGGACTGGTTCAGTTATTGACTCATTGATCACTTGCTTACTGAAGGGGTATTTTACAACACGTATTTATGTTTACCACTGAGCTGTGTCGATTATTAAATCCAAAGCTTTTAACAGATATCAAGCTGTCTTCCATTAACATCTAAATGGTAAAAAGGCAATCTTGTTTTTCATGATGTACCTACTCAAAATTTTAGATACGTTTTAACTTTTAATGCTTAGTTATGTTAGTTAACTCCTAAAATCACACCTCATGAAGGCTTTATCTCGGCACCAGTTTAGTTGTAAAAACGATATTTCCAAGCACCTTACGTTTTGTTCAGCACCTGTTCCCGTGATCAACTGTCTCAACTGTCTATTACTGTCAAGATAGACCTATTCAAATTTATTTATTCATTTTCTTCAAATCAGACACATTCCATAAATTACTTTTTTGTTATACATAGAAGACTCCAATGCACTAAAATTTTTTTAGGAATGCCATATGCGATGCACACATGTTTTTTTTGGTATAAGCTTAACTTTTAAACAAATGGGCTTTACAAAAATTATGTCCGGTTTTTACGACACATTCCGAAATCTAGAGCGTTATCGTGGATCCCATTATTTGACATTTCTTTTCAAAGCACTCTGTTCATAGCTCTTATATCCCTTCCGTGAACCAGTTTGACGTGACGTTTGAGACCGCCAATTTCCACGAAAGTGGCATTACAATCTGTCTCTACGCACTTCATGCGTGGAAATTCTGCACCAGGAATATGAATCTTGCTTATGTGCCGGGTGACACTATTCTTGTGGATCATTAACGCGTCGCATTGCGTACATTTCCAATACAATTTTCCGTCGAAAGTGTAATTTTCATATTCATACACAGCACGATTATCATTGTTGGGTTCGAAGGACGATTCCATTTCTAGCTGTGGTATATTTTCAGTACCTTGCTCGTATTCGTTATAGTTATCTAGAGTCAAATCGTTGTAGTTGTTTTCCTCCGCCGTGTCGGTCAACTCCACTATTTCAAACCCACGAGTGTCTTCTGCGGATGCTGCTAGAGACGTCACATTACCAATCGCCAGTTGATATTGAGGTTGTACTTCAGTTGAAAGCGACAATACAAATGGCGTATCATTAGTGTCCAAATCATGGCGAAGTAATTGTTTCGTATGACGTGATATAACCTCATCAAAAATGAGGCATTGGTTTCGGAAATTACCAAACTCGTCTAGTTTATCGGAACATGGTCTACAGATTGCGCTCATAGCGTCGCCTTGTGGGTGTAATTCAATAGTAGTAAGTTGTTTTATAAGTTCTACTACTTTGTAAGAGGCCATCGCATTATTACCGAAAATAGGCCCCAGATTTGTAATAGAAAAGCACAGTCGACAATAAGCAGAAGGATGGGTAGCTGGCCTAAAATATGGGAAGCGATAATCCATTTTACTCCAAAAATTGAAATGATAATATAAGTAATCATACTTACATAGTGACTGCATCAACATCTTCTAAATTAAAATTGTTGGAGACAGTGGTAACTTGCATTTTGAAATAATTTCTTAGAAAGTTTGTACAGACAATCACTCGTATCGTTATTTCAGTAACTTGAGTTGTTTTGGGAATGGATGTAATTAAAAAAAAAAGAATGATCAAATTTTGTTTACTTCGATGCACGCTTACGTTGGACTAATCGCAAATCGGAAACATTGTGAGTACACGTTAGTTTTTATTTAACCATTTTTGTTTAAAAAAAAATAATTTTTTGGTCCAAGAACTGCGAACATGGTTATTTTTCAACCCTTTAATGAATGATTTTTTTTAATGAGAATTGCAATCATGATTCAGTGAAATAATGACATTTTAATTCGAATTACAAAATTCAACAGGTTTTAAGTCGTTATGTTGAGTATTATAAAAGTTATGGCTCATCAAAGTTGAAAATTATTTTTTTGAAATTCTTAGTTCATTTCAATGCGATTTTGCTAATTTCTTCAAAACCTTGTTAGGTGTTTGTGATTGATTGGGATTGTAAAACTTGTTAGAGTTTGCAAATGTGAATAAAAAACAGTGGTTTTCCAAAAACTATTTTTATCAAAAAAATAAATCACTTAGATTTTTGCAATTTTTTCGCATACTTTGTTCGATATCTTACACATACATTAAAATATCGCAAGTTGAACATGGTAAGACGAAGTTTACCGGGCCGGCTAGTATCGCAATAAAAAATACCATGGGCTAATTTCTTTTAATATCTAGAATATTTTTTGTGAATACAACACTGTTGTAGAGAGCTATTGCACTGAACAAAATCCGGCTATAAGGTTTATTGGGAATTTTAGTGTTTTCGCACTAAAGGAAAATCCAATACTTTTTATCAGAAGAAAAATGATTTATTTTATCAGAATTTTCAATGAATGTTAATAGAGAGCAAAATTATTACGATTTATTATTTAAACTAGTGTAATGAATGATTCCATCATTGAAATCAAATATACCTGAAATTTAATTTCTATTTCTCATCTTATTTATTCAAATAAACAAATTTAACCAAAATTATTTTATTTAAACATTTATTAACAAATCAAGGTATTTAAAAAGTAACACTGCACTGCACTTCAAACACTTTTTATGGATGGTGGGACACAGTTTCATGCCTGATGCATGTTGATCCTGGCTGGTACATGAATCCAGATTCAGCGGATTGGGTGCTGTTGTTCTGGTGGATTGATGTTTCCTGGAAAAAAAAATCCGCATTAAGTTTCAAACGAATTGTGTTTTAAAAAATGAACTACCTGTGCATGGCGAAGAATGGAACCGTGCACGTTCTCGCTGAAGTCCGGATCTGTTTACCTTCGCTGCTGTCCCTCATTTTAAGACCCGTGTTTTACCTGTTAGAATAGATATGAAAATATTAACACCAAGAAGTTCAGCCATTCCACTTTTCTAACTTACGCTTATAAATGATTTATATCACAGCGATGAAATTTAAGTTATTTTTGCTGCCACTCAGCTGGTAAAATCCTCCGGGAAAAATTACTACTGGCTCAAAACACAAACAATCGTTCTTCTGGGATTATGTTTCCCAAACCAATTGACAGAGATTGATACGGATCACGACTCAGGCACGCCAGCATGTGTACTAACTTCAGAATGATGAAATGTATTAGAATTTCATATATGTTTTCCTAGGTATAACAGCTTTTGATATTCATTGGATTTGTCTATATTTCGTAATGGATTTATCGTTAGCTTCTATCACACACTGAATGATAAGATTTATCAGATTGACTCTTTAAATTTTATTACCCTATTTAGTTTAATAATTATTGGATTATCCTATGCATTTCACCAAGTGAGTGAGTCAGATACAATTTATTGAATTTTCTTATATTTTGAAAGGGTAATCTAGTAGCTAAAATTTGACTGTGAATAATAAGATTTATTGAAATTACACTATAAATTTAATCGCCCAATTCGGTTCAGTGTGAGTAGAACGACTAGATCGGTTGAATGACAATTTATTAAAACATCATAATAACACCTTAATAACTATGGCTTGCTACGACTTCTTCATTTCAACACTCCTCCTGAAGACGTAGTAATGCGCATACTGTTTCGGTTGATTTCAAATTTCGTTGATTGTAGAGGTTTAGTTAAACCGTCGACCATCTGCTCCTCCGTTCCCACGTAGATTACGGAACATCCTTCATGGCTGCCAATTCCTGTTCGGTTTTGGGGCTCATCTCGTTCGACAACCTCTCGTTTGTGTTCATGGGGATTTTCACGGGCTTGCTGTTTACCATGCCGAACCTCTTGAGCACCGACTCCTCGTACGCTTCCTGGTCCAGTGTAATTCCATCCGCCGTCCTTTGAATGCGGATGCTTAGACAGTGATTCGCAGTACCCAGGTCCTTCATGCGAAAATTGCTGCTCAGTTGATCCTTCAGCTTGTCCATTTTGGCCCGTTCGTTTGACAACAGGATAATGTCATCAACATAGATTGCAACGATGAGAAGTGTGCCATCTACATCCACGTAAACGCAAGGATCGTACATCGTCGAAACCTTGCCGAACCTTTTCAGCGCTGCGTCGAGTTTCTGGTTCCACACCCTTGATTGATTGTTTAAGCTCGTACAGAGCTTTATTCAGCTTACACTCCTTCGTTCCTTCGGTAAATCCCATCGGCTGCTCCATGTAGATTTCATCGTGGAGGTCCCCTTGGAGGAACGCGGTCACGGCGTCCATTTGGTCGAGTTCCAGATTGTACCTCGCGGCTAGGGCGAAGAGATATCGCAGTGAACTATACCTAACGACAGGAGCGTAGGTCTCAATGCCGCTTGGTTTGCCCTCGTTCAAGAAAACCAGAGTTTTCTTCCATCGGCCCAACTAAATCGGAATGAATTAGTTGTAGAACCTCCGTCGAATATGTGCCACTTGTGCCAAAGTGCTTTCCCATTTGGCAGATACCACAATCCTCAGATTCCTGTGTTCCGATCCGGATACCGTTCACCAATCCATTTGCCAACTTTCGAATACTTGGTGCACTCAGGTGGCCCAGCCTTTTGTGCCACAGATCCATCGACTCGGTTACGCTGCATACCATCGCTTTTGAGTGCCGCACATCCTTATCAAGCTTGAATTGATTGTTGATGTGACTTCCAGTGGCGACCAAATTTCCACCGGCGTTGAAAACGTTGCATCCATCGTTCGTGGAATTTAAGGTGTAACCTTTTCGGACCATGCTGCTGACCGACAAAAGATTAGCTGAGAGTGAGGGAATCAGCTGAACATTGCTCACAGCTACACCTTGATTGTCGTTCCAACACTTTGGCCAAATTCGAGCTGTACCAGATCCAACGATGTTCATTTTTCCGCCATTCGCCGCCATCACAGTGCCAGAACTGTTCTGCACATCCTCCAACAAATCCTTGTTTGCCGTCATATGAGCATATGCGGACGAATCGAAGAACCAGTCGCTTTTTTTCACACGACTCAAATGTGGAAAAAACCTTGCAAAAGGATTCACCTTTTCTTCCATTCTGGCATTGTTTGGCGATGTGTCCATAGTTACCACAGATTCTGCATTTCGGACCTTTGGAACAAACAACAACCTGTTTCTGCTTCTCGTTGCTAGCCCGTCGTTTGGTTGTTGGTTCTTACGTAATCACCAGAAATGACCACGCCGGAATTCTCCATAGCCACTATCATGGGCTTGAACTGCTTCGGTAACCCGGCAAGCAGCAACATACCGACCCACAAATCCGGAATTCTAAATCCAAGTGAGTTCAGTCGATTGGATGTGCCTACGACTTCGTTGACGTAATCCTCCATGCTTGAACAAGCTTCCAGGGTCAATCGGAGTAATTTGTGACCAACCTGTCGAGCTAGATCCTTGTCTTCGAACGATCTCTTCAAACGGTCCCACGCTTCACGAGCCGATTCCGCATCTTCGATATGGGTGTACAGAGATGGATCCACCAGTAAGATGATTTTCAGCTTGGTTTGCAGACAAGGACTAAAAAAATCGTATTCAAACCGGAGCAGCCAAGAAACAAAACCGCGCGTAGTTCACAAAAGTTCTGACCACAGTAGGTTCGCGACTCAGCAAACACGTGATTGTAGGGGATTTTTTTCAAGGGGAATCCGATCGCCAGAAAATCGTGAGCGAGCCGTGGCAGAAAACCTCGCGAGCCTCGCGATTCTGGTTCGTGAACCAAATTGGAAAACGCATTGCACACTTGATGGTCGTGTTTTCCGTTTCGTTATTTTGTCTCCACATGGTTGTTGATTGCGCCAAATGCAACGCGTGGACAGATGAAATAAATCGATTTTTCAAAGTTTTCATAACAATTTCTTGAAAATAATTTACAATGTTGTAAATTTAAACGATGTTTATAATTTGTGAATTGAAGTTTGTCCTTTCTGATGTTAAAGAACGTCAAATTTGGCAAATTTGTATATAGAGTTTCGAAAGTATGCAATCTGGCCCAGTAACAGATAGAAAAAATATTGATTTAATTATCCGAAGGATAAAAAGTTCCTCCGCATCCTAAAAAGATGTATGGGGTGGGGAAAGGATAAAAAAAATACAAGTCCAATCTAGAAATGTGCTACTTCGGCATCTTAATTGTATACTCTTTGTTATTTTCAAGTTTCTTCCGAAGTTCAAATTGAGGAAGTTATATAAGTTTGGAATTTCAAATTTCATGTCATGGCAGAAAAAAGGAGGCATTAACCGTGCGATGAAGTTTTGAAAGCGAGGGAAAACCATTAGGATAATTAAGAACTTCAATGTTAACTCATTGCGGACCAAATACAAGATATCTTGTTTTTTCGCTTGACGCGTTTCCGAGCCGGACAAACCGGGCAATTTTAAATAAAAACCTAGCAAAATCCGGGCAAATAATTTTAAAAATGTCTATAAATCCGAGCATTATCTGGGCTTTTTTGTTCATCAGAACTTATCGACAGGTTTTGAATCGTACTTTAAGATCCAAAACACTTTTCATGATTATTTTTTCTCAAAAAAATCCGTTTTGGAGGAGTTTGTTATTTTGATTTTCCAAATAAAGTGAATATAAACGGGCAAAATCCGGGCATTTTTCAATGAAATCCAGGCAACCGGGCCGTCCCGGACTATTTCAAAATGTTGTATTGAATGTCCAGGTAAACCCGAATAAAACCGGGAAATCGGATAACATTAGATAAGAAAGAAACGCTATTTCTTCAATTTTTTTTTTCAGTTTATGAGCAGATAATAATGACGAATTAAAAATAGCAGGAAAAAAAATCAACAAGCTCAATCAAAGGAAATCCAGGCAATAAACGTAGATTTCAAATCCATGAGTTTGATCAAGATCAAGTTCAAAATTAATGTTAAAGATGACTATAATTGAAAAATTTGCATTTAAATTTTTGAAAACTGCTTTTTTACTTCTGTTTTGAAATAAAAAAGATCTTTTTTTAATTCAACTGATTTGGGTGCAACGAAATATTGGTGTATTGCAATAAACTATAGCAATAGGGAGTATATGATCTCAGTTGAATTTCTATATTTCTCAGGCTTTATATTGACATAATCTTTGATTAATGAAACTCACTTATGACAAATTAGGGACTTACTTTTTAGATAAGATAGATTTGAGTTATAAGTTATTTAGAAGTTTATTTTTGCTGTAATATCGTATGAATGATAGAAAAATATTATAGAACTGAAAGTCATGATGACAAATGAATAAAAAACAACAACGAGTTTTGTATTTTTGGTATATATATATTTACATAGATATTAAAACATGAAAATTGTAATAAATTATAAGTAAGGAAGTAAATCTAAAAATAACATATTTAATATGAAACATTAAAACACTAAATTTGTTCATTATTCAACTAAAACGATATTAAAACTATTTTCAATTATGGATTTTAATAAATGATTTTTACACAATAAAACTACTCAATAGAGTATTTACATGCTCCAGCTACCTTAAACAGAAGGTCTGCGTTCAATTTTTGTATCATGACATCGCTAATAGAGTCATCATTTAAATTGGTCCTGGTGTCTGTCAATACGGTTCTCAGCGCGCTAAAACCTCGTTCGACCGAGACTTGTGTTGAATTGAATTCGCTGCTAGATTCCCCGGCAGAAAACGCACATCTTGCCCTGATTAATGGTGCTCATACTGCCTCAGGGGGGGTTCCCATTATGCCTCCACAGTGGCTGGTTTCCAGCTTTTGGCAAAATTTTTTAAAATGCATTTTTTAACTTTTTAATCTAGTTTTTCACGTTTCAGCTCGTTAGGGAATAGGCTTTTCAAGTGTCTGAACACGGAACAATAATATAACCTCCATATTATAGCTATTTTCTATCGTTAAATAACCGTTTTCCTTAAGGTGGCCATTATGCCCCCATCTCCCCTACGATTTGCGATTGATATTTCAAATTCCTAATTTCAGCTGAAAATCCGAATGATGAACAAAATTTTAAAACAAATAATTCAATGTTCACGATTCAAAATTCATTTTTGAAAATTCCTTTTCTGGATTCAAAATTATACAATTGATTTAAAAAATTAGGATTGAAAATTCTTTCTCATAAATTCTCAATTTCATATTCGTGATACTAAATTTGAAACTGTACAATTTAAATTCGAATTCTGAGTTTTGAAATAAGTTCTACGAATATTTGAATCTAATTTGTGGATTAAGAATTCCCAATTCAAATAGTAAAGTGTGACTTTTTCATTTAGAATTGAGTCATCAGAAGATCACAATTCTAAAATCAGGATTCCCTATTCCAAAATGAACTTTTGAATTTGGAATAAGCAATTTTCAATCATTAATTTGTCCATTCCAAACTCTATGCAAAGAGTGAGAAAATATAAATTTTAATAGCAAAATTCGTATAAGCGGATTCAGAAATGTTAAAATAAAATCTGGAAAACAAACTCCGTACTTACACTCAACCTCTACTACAGAAATGTAGTGTAGGCTCTAAGATTTGATTTGATTATTTATTCCTTAAACGGTTGTTAAAGATCATTATTAGGGCCTTCTTGTGTCCATTCTAATCCATAATTTTGTCAAAAAGCTTTGTTTAATTCAATTGACCGCCCAGAAGTTGACATGGCAGAATGAATTTGATTTAATATTTAGAGTTTCGTTAATCATAAAATGCTGTAAGTTATCAAAAAAAATATTTTTTTTAATAAACTTAAAAATAAAACAGAAATATTCCATACAATAATTGAACGAACAGTGGAAAATGAAGAACTTCCTGCTGCTGCTTGAAGCACAATTTATTACCCGTACGCGTACCTAAAGAGACGCACAGCCTGCCTACGGAAGAAAATCGAATAACCACGCGTTCCCTTCCAAAAAAAAGTTCATGAACCTTTTCGCTAAATGGTTCGTGAGCCAAAATCGCGGGGAAAATTTTCATGTATGTTACGATTTCCACGAGCGAGACAGGATTCAAAATCCAAAAGAATCGTCTGTTGGTTGGACTGCCTCGCTCGTGTTTCCTATGGCTCGCGAACCTAAGGGATTTTTTTTCACAGCCTGCTCGCGATTTGGCGAACCTTTACGGGTAAAAATCGTAGACGAGCGGGAATCGCCACTCGTGTACACGATTTTATTAGTCCTTGTTTGCAGATCCGTTCTTTCGTCGACATTTTTCATCCCAGGGATCAAGTATCATCCATCAATCTTCGCGCTAGTTTGGCTTAAGTTATTTGTTTGATATGATATGTAAAGTTTTTATATTCTCGCAAACCGGTGATATGCTCAAATTTATAATTATTGTATATATTTTGAATAGCTTTAGAAGAAATATGTTGTTCTCAACCTTTTTCGAAGCTTCGGAAATTAAAACAAAAAAAAGGAATGATTTTAGAAAATTCAATTTGATATGATACGTCAGCTCACTAGTAATTGATAAAGATTATGATGTTTCTATTGGAATTTCAAGTGGTCCAATCGGTTTCTTGAATATTTTTTACCAGCTCCAAATTAGAAAAAGAAGAATTTTTTGTTGTGTGGTTGAAATTTTTTTATGACGATAGTTTAAAGTAAACCGTTTATCTTTTATCATAACCATCAGATTTGATTTACACAAATTTTGTTCCAGAATCACAAGGACCGATTTAGTCAAGAACACGATTCAGCGAAATAATGAAATTAAAAAAGTTCGTCCGCTTCAGCGATTATTTTCATAATGCTCATTTTTCTGAGATTGATTTTGTACTTCAATGAAGCCTACAAGGTGAATCTACTTTGAAGAACACATGGGAACAATAATTTTGATGCTATGTTTTAATAACTGATTTTGGAAGATTTTGACGTCCTATTTTAAAATCATTCGTGAGATTTTGTCTATCACCTCTAGTTTTGGTGATATTTTGTGTAGAATATTGAAATTGAACAATTTTGAGTTGAAAAATACAACTTTTGAAAATTTAAATTATAAAGATTATTTATGGCAGCATTCAAGAAAGTGTTTGAGTGCTTGATTTTTTAGATTTAAGCTCATTTAAATATCAACAAGACTGCGAAACGTATGGTTCTTTGAACAATAATGTGTTTAATAATAAATAATAATATAATGATTCTGATAGCTGAATCAGAAGATTGAACGGTTCTTTTCACAATCTCAATGCCTTTTTATAGCATTATTTAGAAAACAGGTCCAGAATCCTAAACTTGAAAGAAAGTTTTTTTTTCTACGGGATTTTCATCCTCTGGGATGATTCATCCCTAATTGATAGAAAGTTCAAAGTAGAGCAAGTTTTAATAACGCTCCTTAAAACCGACACAGCTCCGCTTCCCAAGTTTGCGTTTCCAAGCTTCCAATCATCTGTACCGTTCTGTACGATCCCTCATCGAACCCTTTGTGTTGTAATATTTTTGATACACCCTCCCTATTTTTTACATTACTGGATTTATTTTCTCCTCATTCTTATAGCACTTACTAAGCGGTCTTCGCAAAATCAAGGTAATTGGTATAGTTTTAAGTAATTCTGACGGTTTTTTTGTTTAGTTTTCCTAACAATGTTCATTCAGAAAACCGGAATTAATCTCATGAATCGAAGCAACTAACAATAGTTTGGTAAAATAGCATTAGTTAATAATTCGATATTCGATAACAAATTTGTTATAAATTTAGTATTTCATTTGCACGTTCCGGCACTTGTTAAAGTTATGATAATGCATGAACATATGGCTTAGTTTTAAAAAAAGACTTATAAGACTAAATACCGGGAAAAATATTTTTCAACTGTTTGTTTGAATAATAAAATATACTTTCCGTTACGATTATTAGCCTAGCGGTTCTCCGTATCACACCATTCTTCCTGTTGATACCAATTCGAACTCGACGACCATTTGGAATCTGGCCCAGCAGCTGAAACATCTGCGAAGTAATTCGTGGTCCGATTCGTTGGATGATTGCCGGATCGCCGGTTTGGGCGATATCAATCGAAGTTTGCTGGGAGACAGCAACCGGTACCAGTACGACAACTTCAAAAGGGCCTATGCCGAAATGTTGTACCGGTGGGGTTTGCTGGTTACCCGGACCAAAGTGCTGAAATACCTATCGCACTACATCGATACGCCACGGTGTGTGGAATTCGTTACCGAATGTTTGCTGTGCTGTCGGCTGGGTGCGCCGGCCTGTTCATCCTGCCGGAAACCTGTCCTCTACTGTACACTGTGTCGGCTTCCGGTACGCGGAGCGGCCAATGCGTGTCTTCACTGTGGCCACGGAGGGCACACGGAGCACATGCGCATATGGTTCGAGAAGCACGACGAGTGCGCAACCGGATGTGGGTGCCACTGTTTGCAGCAAAGTTCGGCTTTGTGTTTGAACTAGGTTTTTCTTTCGTTGTTGAGTTTAAGTATTGTTTAAAAATAAAAATGATTTTAAATGCTGTAAAAGTACGGACTTGTTAATGGAAAGAAAATCGAAGACGAATTCGGTTAGATCAAGTGTTTATCTATATTTGAGCACGTTGGCGTAATTGTTGTGGCTATATTTGCTGAGTCACATATCGGCTGTCCTATATCTGGTTGGACCAGGACCATTTTTGAACCATTTTGGACCATTTTTGAAAGCGCCATCAAAAACAAATACCTAAGTTCAAGAATCTGGGCAGGAGTTGTTAAGTGCTGAAGTAGTAGAAAGTACTGAAAATAATTCAAAACTAAATAAAAAGCAATGGCAAGGACAGACTTTCCGTTTTATTGTTTGCAGGCCAGCTTTATTTTGTTTAATAAACTAAGATCGATTGTGGCGAGTTTTAGATTCCAGTATCGAAAAGGTTCTTATTTTCTATAACAAATTTCCGGAAGGGTTAGGGAAGGGAGTTGCATGGTTCTGTAGCAGTTTTTAAGTTCTAGCTACAAGTGGGAAATCTATGGAGCCACTGATATAGAACATCAATAGCGCCCATCATGAATGAACACTGTTCATTGAACAGATAGACACCTGGTGGTCGATGATCGGAGAAAGGCAAAAATCGCAATTGAGCAGGCATGTACCGGGTCAGCCAAAGCAGCCACCCGCTTACGATATGCGGAGCTGGAAAAGGCAGTTAAACGAGCTTGCACATGAGACAAGAGAGCCTGGACAAACTTCCTAGCCGAAGAGGGATAAAGAGCCGCCGCCAATGGATATCCGATTATTTTATTTTAACATTTCTCGCCGACTTAGTGGTGCAAGGAATAATGCTAGAATGCCGCTAAAAGACCGAGCAGGTCAGTTATTAACCGATCGAACAGATCAGCTCAAGCGTTGGACTGAGCATTTTGAACAACTCTTCCGAATCACGAATAGCGATGACCAAAAGAACCTGCAGCTCGAAGCGCCAACAGTAAGTCGCACAAATGGCGTCAACTCGCATGCGCCCTCGCTGGCTGAAATAGAAGCAGCAATCAAAAGCATGAAATCTAACAAAGCACCTGGGATCGATTGCATCCCTGCTGAAAGCTGACTCTGCCTTGTCAGCACAAATGTTGCACCGTCTTTTCGCTGACATCTGGGCTGGGATACTGCAACATTCCCGGCCGCTTAGATGCAAGGTATCTTCGTAAAGGTCCCGAAAAAAAAGACCTGACAGAGTGCGGTAACTGGCGAGGCATAACTTTGATCTGTACAACCTTCGAAGTACTCTGCAAAGTGATCC
Source organism: Uranotaenia lowii (assembly GCF_029784155.1). Classification (NCBI taxonomy): domain Eukaryota; kingdom Metazoa; phylum Arthropoda; class Insecta; order Diptera; family Culicidae; genus Uranotaenia; species Uranotaenia lowii. The sequence goes on along the minus strand of NC_073692.1, from coordinate 103,216,786 downwards.
TAAACAGGATCCAGGGGAAAATATGCGCTACCCTCCGACGCCACCTAGCTGGATTCCGATCCGGACGATCATGTGTGGACCACATCACAACGCTACGACTAATACTAGAACAAATCTACTAATTCCAGGACTCTCTTCTACTGGTGTTCGTTGATTTCGAAAAAGCATTCGACTTACTGAACCATGAAAACATCTGGGTGGCTCTAAGGCGACGAGAAGTCCCAGAGAAACTAGTCCATCTCATCGAAGCACAGTACGATGCATTTTCGTGCAAGGTCCTGCACGACGGCGTCTTATCTGATCCAATCCTGGTGAGCGCTGCTTTTTCTTGCCGTAATGGATGAGATCTTGACTGGATCGATTGACTGTAGACCAAACCGAGGATTGCCGTGGAATCCTTCAACAATGAAGCAACTGAACGACCTTGACCTGGCAGACGATATTGTTTTGCTCGCCCAAACACAACGGGATATGCAGAGCAAACTTTACGACCTCACCGAAAGCTACATGGCAGCAGGTCTTTAATTCAATGTCGGAAAGACCAATTCGATGGAGATCAACACAGGAAATCCCTTCAGTTTCATGGTAGCTGGACAAAAGTTGAGAAAGTGGAGTGCTTCCAGTATCTTGGTAGCCAGATAACGCCTGATGGTGGTACCAGGAAAGACATCGAAACCCGGATCAGAAAGGCCCGATTTGCGTTTGCGAGTCTCCGAAACATCTGGCGGTCACGCCTGATCTCTCTACGAACGAAAATCCGAATCTTCAACTCAAACGTCAAATCCGTATTGCTGTACGGGTGTGAAACTTGGTGCACATATGCGGTGACGACGCGAGAACTGCAAGTATTTGTAAACCGCTGCCTACGGAATATCATCCGCGCTTGGTGGCCTGGCAACTGGATCTCGAATGAGGAATTCCATCGCAGGTGTCATCAAAGGGCGCTAGAAATCGAGATTCGGGAACGTAAGTGGAGATGGATTGGGCACACGCTGCGAAAAGATGAAAACGAGATTTGCAGAGAGGCGCTAGATTGGAATCCAGAAGGTCATCGAAGAAGAGGCAGGCCCAGAAACTCGTGGCGGTGAAGCCTAGCCGCTGAAATCCGAACTGTCGACGAGAATCTTGACTGGGATGAAGACGCTGGCCCCGGATCGTCAACAGTGGAGGTCTTTTACCACGGCCCTATGCACCGGAGGATCGGCGCGGGATCATTAAGTAAGCAAGTAGGGGAAGAGCGGGCTATATGCGCCTATTACGCAGAACACTGATTTTATCAAATATCACATCGAATATGTGTACAGAAACTATGTACACGTGTGCAGGCATCTGTTTTCTATACATTGGAGTAATTTTTATATAAAAACTAGCTGACCCGGTGTGCGTTGCTACACCTTTCAAAATCAAATGATATTTTCAGATATTATTCAAATTTTTATTGTTTTGTTGGCATAATTTTGAATCAAATTATAACATCATTCATAGCTGCAGCTGGAGTTTCGAATGTTAAAGATCTGATAATTTTAATCCGCTCTAAAAAAGGAGGGTCTCAAATTAAATGTATGCAATGAATCTAACTTATAAAATATGGTTGATTTCGCTTGATATGTTGTAGATTTATGCAAACAAACTGATAAAGGAGCCCTCCTGTCCTTCCTTTCACCCCCTGCTGAATGGAGGTCGTGATCTTCAATAATCATACCCATTTTTTATCGTTCCCAAAAATCCTCTTATATCAAATATAGTTCCATTGGTTGATAAGTTTTTAAGCTTTACAACAAATTTTATATGGAGCTTCCTTTCTTCCCCTCTCTATACTGTAAAGCATAAGCGTCTATAACAATCATATAAATATATCTCGTAACCAAATACCATTCCATGCCATATTTGTTTCCATTTGTTGGCTTCGTTAGCATAAATTGAGAACTTATGCTAACAAAATTGTATTGGGCTCACAGCCCTCCTCCTATGTACCTACTCACAGAAAGAAGGATGGTGTGTCAGATAATCATAAAATCATACCAACATGATTTCCCATGTTTATTTTTGTCCTTTTCTCGGATGTTGTAAAAAAAAAGTTAAATGTAAGCTTTCCTCTTCCCTTCCTATATTCCCAATTCTATCATCCCACTGCGAGAAAGGAATTGTTTAACATAGAAAAATTTCTCGTATTGATATACCATCCCATACCAAATTTGGTTTTATTTGCGTAGTGAATTCTTGAGTTATGCATAAACTTGAAAGGAAGTAACATCCCTTCTTCCGTTCTCTCCATTGAATGGAGGGGAGAGCTTAATATTCATGAAGTATTTTTCGTTCTCATATACTTTTTGATGCCAAATTTATCTTTCCGCTGAAAAAAGGTGGGGCTTCAATTTATAATAGAAACATTTTTCGTATCTAAATACCCTCACATGTCAAATATGGTTCAATTGGCTCGATCAGCTCTCCAGTTATGCTAAAAAGTGTGAAGGAGAACTCTCCTCCCCTTTCTATCCACCTCTTTGAAGGAGTGAGGGGTACCAAATATTCATAGAAGCATTTCTCGTACCCAAATATCGTTCCATGCCACATTTGGTTCCATTTGCTGTTATAGTTCTTGAGTTATGCAGTAAAAATTGAATGAAACTCCTCCCTCCCCTCTTCCCTCTCCCCGCTGGAAGATGGAAGGGGTCTCAAACAATCATTAGAACATTAGAACAATCTGGCGTTCCGCAAGGGTCTATTCTCGGGCCTCTTCTTTTCACTTGCTACATAAACGATTTACCTAGTGTACTGCATCATTGTTCAATTCAATTGTACGCTGACGATGTTCAGCTCTACGCTGTTGGCCGGAGTCAAAACTCACATGAACTGATCCGACGGGTGAATGAAGATGCCGAAAGAGTTGCTACATGGTGCTTTGGAAATGGACTTCTTGTGAATCAAAGCAAGAGCAAGGCTCTATATATTACGAAATCTAAGAGGCATGCTGCTTCTGGTGCTCTTCCTAATGTGATCATGAATGGCGAGCAAATTCTTTGGGTGAAATCGGCCAGTAACCTCGGTTACGTTTTCCATGAAAACTTGCTATGGGATGACCTGGTCATGCAACAATGCGGTAAAGTCTACGGTTGCTTGCGCTCACTTTACACAAATACTTTTTCTGCATCAACTAATACGAAAATTCGTTTATTTAAAGCGCTGATCCTCCCACATTTTCTGTATGGAGATGTACTTCATGTTCGCCCTAGCGCTGCGACGTTACAAAGATTAAATGTTGCATTAAATTGTTGTGTGCGGTATACCTACGGCCTAAACCGATACGATCGGGTGAGTCATCTACAAAGTAATCTTATCGGATGCCCTCTGAAAAATCTGTACGCCTATAGATCCTGTTTGTTCGTGAAAAAGCTTAGCTCAGCTCGTTACCCCCCCGCTCTATTCGAAAAGCTTACTAGCGCTCAAGGAAGCCGTTTACGAAACTATGTTGTACCAGCCAATAGAACAGTGTTGTATGCGAACTCCCTTTTCGTCCGAGGTGTTGTGAACTACAATTCCTTACCACCTGAACTGAAGCGTTTACAATCAGAAGCCTCTTTCAAGCGAGAATGTCTGAACTTCTGGAAACAGCACCAAAGTTAGCACTTTTTCTAAGTTTGTAACTAAGATAAAACCGGCATATAAAATAGATTGTTAGATATAGGAAACCAAAATTAGTTATAGGAAACCGAAGTGAACGATAAATACAAATGTAAATCACGCAAGTAGTAATTTAAAAGAATATTGTATTCTTACTCTACTAAAATAATAAACAAACAAACAAACATGTCACGTTCCCAAATACCCACCCATGCCAAATTTGGTTCCATTTGCTTAATTAGTTTCTGAGTTATGTAAAAAATTATAAAAGAGGCCCCTCCCCTCTTTACATCTCCCTACAGGAAAGAGGGAGGGGTCTCAAATAATCACAGAAATAGTTTTTGTATCCAAATACCCGCCCATGCCAAATTTGGTTCCATTTGCTTAATTAGTTTTTGAGTTATGTGAAAAACTATAAAAGAGGCCCCCTCCCCCCTTTATATCTCCCTACTGAAAAGAGGGTGGGGTCTCAAATAATCATAGAAATATTTTTCGTATCCAAATACCTTCCCGTGCCAAATTTGGTTCCAATATCTGGATTAGTTTTCGAATTATATGAAAAATTGTAAGGTAACCCCCTTCCCCCATTCCTATCACCCCATTGAGAGGAGGGAGGGGTACCTTATATTCATAGAAATATTCCTCGTTCCCCAATACCACCTCATGCGAAATTTGATAGCATTTGCTTGATGCATTCTCGAGTTATGCAAAAAATTGTCTTTTGTTCGGGAGGCCCCTCCCCCCCTTCATGAGAGAGGGAGGGGTCTCTAACCACAATAGGAACCTTCCCCTGCCTCCAATACCCCCACCTGCCAAGTTTCACGCAAATCGGATCAGTAGTTTTCGAGTCTATAGGGAACAGACAGACAGACAGACAGACAGAAATTCATTTTTATATACATACTAGCTGATCCCGTACGAACTTCGTTTCGCTTTAAATCATTGGTACGTCAAAATGAGTTTAGAAAATGAATTCGAAACATTCTTTCGACAATTTTGGGAAAAAAATTCAACAGTGTTTAAAGTCGCTACTATTACTATTACTTGAAATTCAAATTAAACAGTTGATTAGCTTTTTATTAAAATTTATGTGAGAATGTTTTCTTCTAGATCGGTTGCAAAATCTAGACATTATGGCAGAAACATGTACTATTTGTTTATGTGCACGACTCTTTTGCTTGACCTTCACACTTGAATTGGTATCAATCAACTGCCTCCAACAAAATTATTGCACAAAACACTGAACTTTCAATGAAACCCTCTTTTTCTGTCCCATGGCCCGAAATTCGATAATTGAAACCAATTTTACGTTCCTCAAAACTCCCTTTGCCATTTTTTCTTTTCAAACTGTATGTAAAATAACGTCAGGAACTTGAAAACAGTGATCAGTGAATATAGACGCCCCTTTCCCCGACCCTTGACACAGAACATGCTACCTGGAGTCAATTGCTCATTGTTTATAACTCTCATCTGAACATTTTCATCTCAATCCGATGCATGATCACGACAATATCGCGAAAACAGTGAGCAACTAACATGGACGGCCTTTTTTTTATTTATTTTTTATTTATTGTTCACGGTCTACGATAACTCAATATCAAAATCAATATCGGAAATTTTCATCTCAATCCAATGTAGAATAACGTCAAAATCGCAAAAACATTAAAGTTGGGTATGGACGACTCCTTCAGCCGACTTCTGATCCGCAATTCGAAACTTGAAATCGATTGCTCGTCTTTCAAAACACTCATGTGCAAATTTTCATCACAATCCAATGTAAAATAATGCCAATATCGCAAAAACATAAATCAGTGGATATGGACGACCCCTTTTGCCGACCTCAAACCCTAAATTTGATAACTGTAATTGATTGCTCGTCTCTCAAAACACTCATGTGCAAATTTTCATCACAATCCGGTTTATAATAACGCCAATATCGCAAAAACATTAATCAGTTGATATGGACGACCCCTTTGGCCGACCCCTGACCCTAAATTTGATAACTGTAATTGATTGCTCGTCTCTCAAAATACTCATGTGCAAATTTTCATCACAATCCGACGGAAAAGAACGTCAATAACGTGAAAACAATATTTGTCTTGTATGAACGACCCCCTTCAGAAGGGGTCGTCCAAAAATCTAAAAACATTTTTCATCATTCCTGGTCCTAATGAGCATCCATGCCAAATTTCAGATCTCTAGCTCTTAAGACGGCTGAGTCTATAGAGGACAAACAAACAAACAAACAAACAAACAAACATACAGATAATTGCTTTTTATATATATAGATATAGATTTACTTCTGTTTCCAAGAAAATGATTTTATTGTAAGTGTTGTCTAAAATGCCGAACCTCAAACCGTGCGGGCTAAATGCGCCTATTTATGTTTTGAACAAAATTTCTGTATTTTGAGCAATATTTCCGTATAATTTCATTGAAACTGCTAGAAAGTAATAATTTTCCTACGACAAAGCTGAAATTTTATAAAAATCTATGTATATTATAATTTTATGGAATAAAACAAAAGTTAGGGTTGCCATACTATGGAAGCAGTTCATCCATGAGAAAAACTTTATCAAATCTATTTTTAGATCTTCAATTCTCTCTTAAGATGTTATTCAGACCTTAGATTTGAAGGTTCAATGATAAAAATCATTTGTTTATTCTATTTAACCTGTTATTTTAGGATGGAGGCATTTTACAAACATGATGGGGGCATACAAAAACACTCTATTATTCCACTATATAATCATTATTGAATCTCCACAAAAGCTGAAATATGTTAAATTTCGGAAGTTCATTTGAGTAAGAAACAAAAACCATCCTAGTTTTTATTTTAAGCTTCTTTAGGTAGAATTTTTAAAAGTCGAAATATTACATCAAAATGTATCAAAACCTTGCATGGTTTTTTAAATTTTTTTGAGTTTGTAAATTCATGAAATTCTTTCTTGTCTTATGTTCTAAGCGTATCACCCTCAACATGCATTGGTCAGATAAGCTGTCTAGTCAGCCATTTCATCAAACAGCCATTTCATCATCAGTCATTTAACCCGATAGGCCCATTTAGGAAACCTTTCCCCTAAGTTACTCAAAGTACTCACTTTAATATAACTTTCAATCGCACCAACTATCAATACCTCACATGCAATAGAAACTTACTCCATCGGCATACTATCGTATCAACAATTGGTGAACGCTCTCTGGTGTTAAGTTTTTTTTAAAATTATATTGAGGAAAGATGTGGACCTTTCAATGGTAATGTTCAATTACAAAAAAACAATCAAGATATTCTTCTTTGTTTAACCCTCATCCGCATTAGGGTGTCATTTTGACACCATTGCAAGTTTGAAGGCTTGTAACTTTTTTCAGAAGCTTCAAAATACAAAAATTTCTTCGGGGACCCTAAATGAATTCAAAAGTTCTTCAATATTGCATCTTTACTTTTTTTTATGGACGAACCCTGGAAGCCTGGACAAAAAAACTCCCTTTTCCGACTTTTGGTGTCATTTTGACACCACAAAAGTAAAATCTATTTAAGTCGTTTGAATTATTATGAACTTCATATGAAACTTATATCAATAGAAACCTTGTAATGTCAGTAAAATATGCTTAGAACATTATATACAGCTAAAGTTACAAGTTTTCTCGTTATTCAGCATGAAAGGAAAAAAATCCGAAAAAACATGCCTCACGAAAACTGCTGTAGTTCATATGTTACACGTCCAAAAAAAAAATGCCTTATGCATATGAAAGCTGAAGTTAATGCCTACATCATGAAGACAAGAAATATTTTTTTAAATTTTTTTTTAATGAAATGGTCACAAAAAGTTCAAAAAAGTGGTCTAAAAAACCTACTTTTCATCCGATTACTAGTAAATACTGTTTGAGCGATGGTAGAGTTTTGATAAAAATATGACTACAAACTTTATTGAAATTCCAACATTTTGCTGTCTTTAGATTTTTGATGCAACAAAAATTGAATTTACTGGAATTTTTCAAAGTTCACTACTTTGCGTAATTTTTTTACAAATTGAAATTTCATCTGTGTTTGTGGTCCACCGTCAGGTTGTACCCGGATTATCAGTGCTTTTACTTTGTTTGGACCAATCAAAAGTGTATTCATTGGAAAGCACATTTAATCTACATTCTAGTGAGGTGCAACAATTCACGCTGTGAGATTTCACAAAAATATGAAAATTATAAACGTAAAATCATTCCTGAATTTCTAGAACTACAAGCAGCGGTCCAGCAAAACGTGTTTGTTTGCTCTCCGAGTAGGTACGGTGGGTGGCAGCGTTGCCAGATTGAAAACTGCTTAAGTCCGTAGATTTCACGAAAATCGAAAAATGTACTGTTTTCGGCTAAATAAAACTTGATGACCTTTTTTTTTTTTTTTTGGTCGTCAGGTAGAATTTTCATTTATCCGCAGAATCCCTTGAATTTATTCGATAATCCGTAGAAAATCCGTAGATTTGGAGCTTCGATCCGTAGCTCCGTAGAAATGGTCAAAATCCGTAGAACTACGGAGAAATCCGTAGATCTGGCAAGGCTGGTGGGTGGTTATTCGGGCAGAGAGCGAAGCGACAGACGAAATAACGATGCGTGTCGTGCATTTCTTCGTCTGTCGGCTTCGCTCTCTGCCCGAATAACCACCCACCGTACCTACTCGGAGAGCAAACAAACACGTTTTGCTGGACGCGGTGCTTGTAGTTCTAGAAATTCAGGAATGATTTTACATTTATAATTTTCATATTTTTGTGAAATCTCACAGAGTGATTTGTTGCACCTCACTAGAATGTAGATTAAATTAGCTTTCCAATGAATATACTTTTGATTGGTCGAAACAAAGTAAAAGCACTGATAATCCGGGTACAACCTGACGGTGAACCACAAAAACAGATGAAATTTCAATTTGTAAAAAAATTGCGCAAAGCAGTGAACTTTGAAAAATTCCAGTAAATTCAATTTTTGTTGCATCAAAAATCTAAAGACAGCAAAATGTTAGAATTTTAATAAAGTTTGTAGTCATATTTTTTTCAAAACTCTACCATCGCTCAAACAGTATTTACTAGCAATCGAATGAAAGGTAGGTTTTTTAGACCACTTTTTTGAACTTTTTGTGACCATTTCATTAAAAAAAATTTAAAAAAATATTTCTTGTCTTCATGATGTAGGCATTAACTTCAGCTTTCATATGCATAAGGCAAATATTTTTTTGGACGTGTAACATATGAACTACAGCAGTTTTCGTGAGGCATGTTTTTTCGGATTTTTTTTCTTTCATGCTGAATAACGAGAACACTTGTAACTTTAGCTGTATATAATGTTCTAAACATATTTTACTGACATTACAAGGTTTCTTTTGATGTAAGTTTTGTTCAAATCGGTCTAACACGCCAAAAGTTATAACGATTTGAGCTTGTGGTGTCAAATTGACACCACAAGTGCTGATTAGGGTAATGAAATCTAATGCGGATGAGGGTTAAAAATACCATCTGTTGTTTTTCTGCTCCATTTTCAGACACCAAAAAAATTTTAATATTTTTTTCTTCATAAATAGATAGTGAACATGTAGACAATCTCAAAATGTTATAATTTATGAAAATCGCTTTTTTCTTTGAAGAAATGAAGTCTGACCTTTTTATTAGTCAGCTGAACGAATTTAAAAATTTACCTTCTTGAGCACTTTTCTAATCGACAGTTTTGGATTGCGCTAGATTAAATCTGTTACATTCGTCCATACCTACGCAGAAAATCTGCACTTTTATTAAAATTTTAGCTCACTTTTAAATCCTCTAGGATTTCTTTTGCGATTCACCATCTGAACTTTGTTTGAATAGTTGATTTTCAGCTATTTTAGAGTCTCTTTTGGTCAATTAGTTTCTTTTCTTTTTCTTTTAGGGATGAATCCTCCGGGTTGTACTCCATTTACCCGAAAACCATTGCCCAGAATGAAAAATCCCCAGAATTCCAATCGCCAGAAAGAACCATTCCCCAGAATTTTTTTCCCCAGACGAACCATTCCCCAGAAAAATTTTCGCCAGAATGTACCATTTCCCAGAATTTTTTTCACCAGAATGAACCATGTACCAGAATTTTTTTCGCCAGAAGAACCATTTCCCAGAAAATTGAAAACATTTATCCTTACTAGAAATTATTAAAAAAAAAGGAATTGTTACAAAAAATGTGGTTTCATAACTTTATTCTTTTGCGGCAAAGCCGCAACCAACGAGGATGAAGGGGCTGAGGCGGCACAAAGCCGCCGAAGCTCCCAAATCCGAGGAGGCTGCCGACCCGCCGTCGGAAGCGGCGGCCCTAAGACATTGGTCTAGGTCTGCCGGGGCTTCCTTGGTCTGCGTGAAAGCTAGGGGTGATCCCTTAGCCCCGTCCGCCACGCGACAGCGTGAAGGACAAAACGTCTTTCAAGTTCGAACGCGCAGCGTGAGGAGTCGGATACCAAAACGGTTTTTTAAAGGACCATGGTAAGCATTGAATCAATTAAAGTACCCAAACCATAAACAAAGCACAATATTTTTTCTAAAATAAATTTAGTTGGAAAATTTCAAAGTCGTAATTTCATTTGAAAAATCATTTTGAAAAAATTAATTTCGAATCATATGAAATATACAAGAATTCATTAGAAAAAAAAACAAATTAAAATACTAGGGGAAAAAATCTGGGATTTGTGTCATTCTGGTAAATGTTCCATTCTGGGGATAAAAATTCTGGGAAATGGTCCATTCTGGGAAAATAAATTCTGGTAAATGGTGCAGTCTGGGGAATTTTTTTCTGGGAAATGGTTCATTCTGGGATTTGATTTCGGGTATTTGTCATTCTGGGAAAAATTCATTCTGGGCAATGGTTTTCGGGTAAATGGGATACAATCATCCTCCGTACAAAAAAATAGTTTCTTTATGGGACGACAACTGAAAACCGCTGAACATATCGTCAAAAAATTTGCGAATGTAAACATTTCATCAAGTTCCATTCATGCATTCAAATTCAATACACTCCTTAATTAATTATATCCTCCATTAAAATCAAGAACCGTTAAAGACATAATTCGTGTTTCAATGGGTTGCGAATTTGGTTGGTTGAGAATATTTGTGTGTCTAAATCTATTACCGGAAAACAGTGATTCTTTAAGGTTCTAGTTTATTTTAAAGGGTGATACGGTCAAAATTTGGTCAATATCCACTTGACGTATTTCTTTCAATTTTGCATTTAAAAAACCTGAACACCCCTCATTTTGAAGGTGTGTGTGTGTGTGTGTGTAGAATGTTGCTCCTATTTTGATTTTGGAATTCACTCTTCAATTGTCAAAAAGCCGTCCAAGGAAGAAGAGCAGCGTATGAAAATTTTGCTCGCGCATCGCGAAAATCCAAGCTGCTCGCACGAAAAGCTGGCAAAATCGCTAAAAGTTGCCAAATCAACCGTTACAAATGTAATTAAAGTGTTTGGGGAACGTTTTTCGACAGCCAGGAAGTCTGGATCGGGGGGAAATCGAAAACCGGAAGCCGCTGAGACGACAAAGATAGTTGTCAGTAGTTTCAAGTTTCAAGCGAAACCCTAACCTCTCTCTCCGAGATGCCGCAAATAAGCTGGGTGTATCGTCTACAACCGTGCATCGAACCTAAAAACGAGCCGGACTATCGACTTACAAGAAGGTAAAGACTCCAAATCGCGATGATAAACAAAATATGACGGCCAAAGCGCGATCCCGAATGCTGTACACGACGATGCTGACGAAGTTTGACTGCGTAATGGACTGGGTAATGGACGACGAAACCTACGTCAAAGCCGACTACAAGCAGCTTCCGGGACAGGAGTTTTATACGGCAAAAGGAAGGGGAAAGGTAGCAGATATTTTAAAGCACATGAAATTGTCAAAGTTCGCGAAGATATCTGGTTTGACCAGCCATCTGTACCTGTGGCTTGAAAAGCAGCATTTTCATAGCTTCCGGGACTGTCAAATTTACGTGAAAGAGTGTTCGAATAAACGTCGGCTGCCTTTCCTGAAGAAACACGGTTGTTCCGTACTGTTTTGGCCGGATTTGGCATCTTGCCATTACGGTAAAAAGGCCATGGAGTGATACGCCGCCAACAACGTGCAGGCGGTTCCCAAGGATAAGAACCCTCCCAACACGCCAGAGCTCCGCCCAATTGAGAAATGTTGGGCTATTGTCAAGCGGAACCTAAAGAAGACCGAAAAAACTGCTAAGCACCAGCAGCAGTTCAAGGCAAACTGGCTTTCTTAGGCGAAAAAGGTGGACAAGGTGGCTGTACAAAATCTGATGGCAGGGGTTAAGCGTAAGGCTCGGCAATTCGGATTTGGAAAAGCGGAAGCCTAACTGAATATTTTTCCTGAATTTTATACTAACTAAACTTGAAAAATAAATTTAATTTGATTTTTCAAATAAACGATTTTACCGATTTACACGCATTTTCTCTTGACCAAATTTTGACCGTATCACCCCCTATGATAGGAGGCATTCAAACAAATTTACCTGTTGGACTTTTTTGAAGCCATTTTGGTTTATAGTTTTGATTTTTTCTTCAAAGTAGTGTAAAGACAAGACTCTTGCACACTGATCTCGGAAACAGTTTTATAAATGGTTTGTTGGAGTTTTGAGCTCACAAAACCAAGTTATTGATTGAAAGCTGAATTAAGTACGAATGTTTTTAAAAATCTAAAAAAAAAGGTATCTACATCGTTGAAGGATTATTTTCGGATATTTAAACCAAAACATCTCTTTTAATTTATCAGCAAGATTTATTTTGTTTTTATTTATTCCTCTGTTTCAAATCGTGTTTCTCTTCTAGGTAGTGGTAGAATTTTTGATTCCCGTTTATTTTTTTCTTTAAACATATTTTCTCCGCTCTTCGGCGTCAGTGTGTTAAGGATTTTTTTTCGCTCCCAATCTCTTTCGCATGTGCTTCTGGTGCGACTTAGCCACAAATTGCTAGATTGCTAGAACTAATCGTAGCGCAAACTTTTAATCCATTTTATTTCGAAATGTGTTACTTCACTTTTTTTTTTGCAGAGATTGAAAATTTATTTTCGATCGATTTTTTTTTTGTGTTTATTTTTCTTCATATTTATTTTTTCAGACATGTGTTTCAGTGTTAAATATACATTTGATACGGTTTTTAGTTTTGTCACAATAAATCTTCACTTTATTTTAAACTCTTACTGTAAATATTTTCTCACAATTTAATTTCTGGTTTTTTCTTTCACTTGTCACTACTACTCCTTTGCATGATGAGGATTTAATATATGTGTGTTGTGTATATATATTTTCATATATCTTCACTTAAATTAGTTTTTTTTCTGTTTCTTTTTATTTAGTTTCAACAATGACAATAAATATAATTTCGTACTTTTATAGTCGTGTATGTGTACTGCGTATGTGATAGTAGTTTTTTTATGCGATTGAATTGTAGGTTTTTTTTTCAAGCACATAGAGCTTTAGATAGTTGCTTTTTTAGGTTCATAAGCTACAACCGGATCGGTTGTGTTTTTTTTTGTTTTTGTTTCTCTCAATCAACAAACGAAATCTGGCAGCATGACTTGAAAGTATGTGTTTGTAGAGTTTTGTTGTAGATGGGGACGGGGCTTGTTTGATTTTTTTTCCTTCATCTCTCTAATATTATGGTACTTAGTAATTACAAGGGAAATCAATCCGATTACTGATAAAAACAAAGGCTAACTGGAACTTAAAACGGAAGCAGACAGAAGCTGTTTGGAAAATACTGATAGCTGCCAGAGTTTGTTCCCCAACGTTCTGGCAGTCCTGAGAAAAGAGACACCTTTCAAAGTATATTAATGGTCTGTACAAATAAAAGTATAATGGAACAAGAAATTAAATAAAACATGGGAAAATATATAAATTAATGTTATCGAACTCTACTAATAAATAGTTGCACACACATGCGCGGGGCAAAAACAAAGGAAAACAACATTTAAAAACAAAAGTAGCAAAACTTGTTCTTAAAAATACTGTTTTTATAGTAGTGACATCTACGTTACGATTCGGGGCACTGAAGATAGTCAGAGGAAGGAAGCAGAAAACGTTCGTGTTACATTCTAGACAGGACTTTGTATCTGCAATATAGAGTTTATCAAGCGAAAATGTTTAAGCTTTACTTTCCTTCTTCAATGTATTTTTTTTTGTTTTGTTTTGTTTTGTTTTGTTTGATGCTGTAGATTGAACTTGACCTTTAATGTGAACATCTAGATTATTTTATCAATTTATTCCCTTCTTGTTAATAGGGAAGGAAATTCAATCGCTTGACCGTTTCTCACCTATTTGAATTATTTTTGAACCAATCAAAAATTCAGGTTAAGTTCAGGTTGATTTTAGAGGTTCCTTCTAAAATATTCATTTTGCAAACGATACCAGAAAATATCTTGTACAGGTGTATTGCACCTTATTTATGTATTTGTTTGCTCAGCCAAAGGACTTTTTTGAAAAATAAACTGGTAGCAAAATAAATTATCTCTTCTCACCATGGTTTTTTTTTTGTTACTCAATGATCCATTAGGTTTAATTTTCAGTGGTGTGATTTGTTTTTACAACTCCATTTGCTTGCAGCGCTGAAGTTTCGCGCGATCTCACTTCCAAGTTTAGTCAAAGCGTTGTTGCTTTTCTTTCCGGAGGACTATATTATGAAAGTGTCCATCGGGGAGGCACCATAAATTAGGGGTTGGTATCAAGAATCAATCACTTTTGTGTGGGACGTTTCTAAGTATTCTATCTGGTAGTTTTAGAACTTCTTCGCAACTAACACCCTCAATTTGCAAATATATAATTATATTTTTAGATGATTTTTTTCCTACGGTGTGCACTGAGTTAGAATTGAAAATTTGTGACGTAATTTGTTTTATTTTGAATTTTAAAATCTAGAATTTAAAATCACAATAGCTACAATAAAAATCTGTCTACATGGGGGAATACTTTTGTTTAATATAACTTATTCCAGTAAAGTTAAAACAAAGTATCGCCCTCTGTCGGTGCTTCGAGTTGCCGATTGTGAAGCAGATTCGTACTGTTTCGTCCAAAAAACATCACCAATGAATAAAACTCGTTAAGCAGTATCATCCCATTTCTACTGCGTAATTCAATTCTTGCGCTCCTCGTTCATGAACTCGTCCACGATCGAATTGATCGAGGGCTGATCGGTTGGCTTGCCATCGACCACTTCCGTGACGGTGACGGTTCGCGTTTCCCGGATGTCCGGGGAACCGGCTTGCTGCAGCAGCTGCGTCGTCGTCGTTATCTTCTGCAACAGTTCATCCTCCGGAAAGTCCGCATCGGTCGAGGTGAGCGTGATGGTTTTGGTTGTGGTCGTTGTCTTGGTCGTCGTCGTCGTCGTCGTCGCTGTTCCGTTCTGATCCGGCGCTTCAGCCAGTGTTCCGGAACCCTCGATCTGCTGTGGATGGGGGGCATCCCGTGCTTCCTCTTCGCTGCTACTGGTAGTCGTCATGGTTGTGATCACGGTGTTCGATCCGTCGATGTTTTGACTGTTGGCGGCCACCGATTGTAGCTGTTCCAGCAATTGTTGCTGCAGATCCTCCGGGATAGACTGGTCCGGTGCACTGGCTGTGATCGTCTTGATCGTCGTGATAACAGTCGTTCGAACGGAGCTGGGAATGGATCAAGAAAAGCTTTTTTAGTATACTGTCAATGCCAGGAGAAACTGGGAAAAACTGTAACGTGATGTCAATAATCTCTAAATTAATCTAAATAGTTTAACCATAATTTAATGATTCAACCAACGCACTTGGCGAGTGCGTTTGAAGCTAATGATACTAGAGCAAAAATTAAGCACATTTTGAATTTACAAAAATAACCTTCGGTGCTTAAAACGCTTAAAAATAATAAGTTGCGTTTTTTTATCAAAGATTCCAATTTAGATCAAAATTGGAGTCGATTTAAAATAACAACTACAATTGATTTTTTAACATAGAAATATCTTATTTCTATGTATACATATGTACATCTGCATCCAATGTACAAAACAATTCCAATGATATCGTAATCTCAAATTCGTTAAAACTCAAATTTGTGACCAGATGCTGAAATAATAAATATTTTGTCCAATACAAAAAAAAGGTGTATGTGATAATGGTGTAAAAATGAAGCCACTACTGAAGTGTTTGTTTTGTGTAGGTAATCCAAAATATCAACTTCAAATTTCAGAATGGATAGTGTGTACTTACTCTTAACTTAACTCATTTGGGAGGAAATACTGAACGCAGAAGGATTGTTGAAGTTTACAAGTGCCTGGACGAAAATTATTGATGATTATTCATCTTACACTTCGTTTTCAATTGATTAAAAATCTAAAGTTCGTCTAAAAAAATCCAAAATTTTTGGAACACATTTTTCCAAAAACGTATTTGCATTAATCATTGTAAGTAGTGTTTGAATTTAAAATCTTAAAACAGCAACAGTTTGAAGGATTTCTGACAAAGAAATAAAAAAGTTTCACGAATTGATGAAACGGACATAAATTGCACAAAAAGTTCATTTGTTTTGATACAAAAAATCCCTAAGATGAGTAGTAGCGAAGAGGCAGAGCACAGTGTTGAGATGACAAATATGTAAAGGGTGGCTCCAGAGAGTCTTGACACGTTGAGAATTTGGTTAGATTTATACGGCCACAGAAGATTTTTAAAATTGTTCCCGCCCCTGTTTCTAAACAGCTCTATGATCATAGAAGGCGAAAGTGACACAGCGAAAACGACTCATTGATGTTTCATATCAGAACACAGCGTTGTGAGATTAAACATTGAAAAAGGGGGCTCCATAGAGTTTGACCGTTTAACACCTAAATAACCAAGGTTCAGATAGTCGGTCCTTAAAATATAAACAGCTGTAACTTGCCAACCACTAACCTGAATTTCACAAACTAAACCTTTTTGAATTACTTGCAGTGTTTGGTTTTAGTTTGTAGAACTTAATTTTCCTCTTTAATCAAAGAACTTGATTTAATGGCTGCCGCTTCTATTTCAGCTAGCGAGGGCGCTTCCGAGTTGACGCCATTAATGCGACTTACTGTTCGTGATTCGAGCTGCGGGTTCTGTTGACCATCGCTATTTGTGACTCGGAAAAGTTATTCGAAGTCCATCGTTTGGGCTGATCTGTTCGATCGGTCATTAACTGACCTGCTCGGTCTTTTAGCAGCATTCTAATGCCGTTTTTCTCCACTCGCGCGGGGTAAAACTTTTTCTGAATAAACAAACAGAATCGTTACCCGGGACGATGCAAATATATGGTTGCTATACTCACCCTTATGCTTACCCCCAACACTGACAACTTTTACGGGGTGCAACCGCCTGCTTGAGGTTCAAATCTCGGGCAAAACTAGTGGACTTCTGAATTAATAACCGAACATAATAACAGCAGTTAGGGCAAAACTCGTAGTTATCCACGAGGTTGCCACTGCCAATAAACGAAAACACTATAATATAAGTTCTTGCACCACTAAGGCGGCGAGAAGCGCCATGAAGTTAGTTAACGAATATCTCCATTGGCGGCGGCTCTTTCTCCCTCTTCGGCTAGGGAGTTTGTCCAGGCTCTGTTGTCTCGTCTACAAGCTCGTTTAACCGCCTTTTCCAGCTCCGCATATCGTAAGCGGGCGGCTGCTTTGGCTGACCCGGTACATGCCTGCTCAATTCCGACTTTCGCCTTTCTCCGATCATCGATCATCCTCCAAGTTTCATCCGACATCCATTCACTATTTCTTACACAGACTTTACCGAGAATACCATGGCTCGTCATGATAAAGGCATTCTCGATTCTACACCACTGTTCTTCGACTGTTCCGTCTGTCGGCAGCTCCGAGGCTCGGGATTCAAGCTGCTCAACGTAGCCCTTTTTACCTCTTCATTCTCCAACCGGCGGAAGTAGTATCGCAACTCTTAGTCGTATCTCGCCAAGGACGAGGTGATGGTCAGATGCAGTGCTCAAAACTGGTGACATGCTAGCGTTAATGTGAAATTATTTTTCAATCACAGTACACATTTTACTTTGAACCGAAAATCTTCCGATCATCAACGAAGCAATCCCTGGCTGATAGTCGAACAAAAGTCACATCATTTTGAAATTCGTGTTTGTGATCTTCATTTAAATCTCAGTCATTAAAATGTTGAAGTCAGTGAAGTTAGATATTTGAAAGGAGAATGCTTGTTGTTGGGAGCATTGGCTGAATGATTTCGCTTCGCAATTCTAATTTTTGTTAGTAACGAAAGTTGTTCAGTTTCTAAAAAAAAACAGTCAGAAAAACTGACTTCCAATTCCGAAATATAAGTTTAAGCAGTTGTGCTAATTCTTGCTAGCTAGTGATGTATTTAAAAATTTCCCTTAAAAACTAAACAGGCGGGGATGAAAGCTTTGTTGTGTCTTTGGCCGCGTTTTCACAAATTTCATTATTCATGTATACGTATTGATGCATTCATCTTTAAATTTTTATTCGTAATATACACACTTTTGAAGTTAATTTTGAGTTTCAAAATATCAGAATATTTTTTTAAAACTGATATGAACTTGTTTTAATACTCATAGAACTTTTAAAACACTATATTCAATGATTTTTAAAAAGAAATTTAAGTGCAATTGTTGCACTCATCAATAAAAAAAGCCCCTGGATGTAGACTTTTGATGTCTGTATAACAGTTGAAGGCTCTGCTGGAGCTTTCACATGAGCTGTCAAATCTGCCAAACAATATTTTTCTCTTTCCACCATATGTGAGTTTAGGTTAGGGAGACAAAGGCAGACAAAAGCTCGAACTGCTCGATTTCTCGACTGTTATAATGTGCGCAAAATTTTATTTATGCATGCATCAATTAGAAATTTTGTGAAAACGAGGCCTTTCAGTTTGTTTTGTTGTAAATGAATTCGACTTTATTGAGCACTGGTCAGATGCAATGTCTGCACTTCGTTTGTTACGGACATCAAGAAGGCTCCTTCTCCATTTTCGGCTGATGCAGATGTGGTCAATTTGATTTCCTGTTCGGCCATCTCAGGATATCCAAGTGACCTTATGTGCTGTTCGATGGGGGAAGAGCGATCCAGCGATCACCATGTTGTTGTTGCCTCAAAATTCTACAAACAGCTCTCCGTTTCCGCTCATCCTTCCTAGACCATGGCGCCCCATGATGCGCTCAAGGTCCTGATTGTACACGAGCGCGAGCGCGTTGTACAGTTGTACGAATTGCACAAACATCTCGGCAAAAAGTATACAGTACAACATTGTAAAAAGTGAAAATGTGGCGGCTTCCCTGTTCACCATATCCTAGAATCCCCAACAACTACTCGCAAGCAAGGTAGCGCCAGACCAGCGAAGATTATGGACGCAAAAGGACTTCGTTCTCTTTCTCATGCCTTCAACAAGCATTCACTGAGCCAACGGGATGCCGCCAAAAAGTTCAACTGTTCTCACCAGTACATTGGAAAGACATTGAAAAAAGTTGGAATTAAGTGCCGAAAGAAGACAAGAGCCCCAGAATACAATGAGATTTCGACTCTTAAATCCCAATGCCGCTGGATGATAAAAAATTAAGCCGGAAAATGTTTTGATTTGGACAACGACTTTTTACACAACTTGAAAGAGAAATTCCAAAATTTTAGTAGCCACCTGTTAAACAAAGTTCAAGGTATTTTATGGAAAAATTTGATACATTTTTAGAAAAACAAAAAGTTGAAAGACCTAAAGTTAAACTCAAAAAAGGGAATAGTATCCTGTTCTGTATTTGATTTTATTTTTTCAATTTTTGATCTAAAATCACGCGCTTTTATTTTTTTGTGATGTTGATTATGTGCAAGTTTCATGCATGTAAGCTTTTGTCCAATTTGTTCCAATTTATTTGTAAATTTGGATTATTTTTTTAATTCTCTTCCCTTGTGATGTTTCAATTCCAAGTAAGAAAAGAAGGATTTCAAAATTTATCCTGCCTTAACCTTAATTTTTTTACAAACGCATACAGAACGCACCAGTTAAGCATTACGGCTATTTGGAGCGCTACCAATAATCGTTTAAGAATCAAATTGAAGAAATTTTTTTTTAACTAACCATGCTATGGCTAAAAATCATTCTACAACTTGTAAATCTATTTCAATTAAAAACGCACCACAATATTGTGAGATTCTAATTTCAAAACACAAATGGATCATTTATTCCATTTTTGTTTTCCTGATTGCTTTTGTCAGATATTTTTTGACTGATTTGTGGATGGAAAAGAAATTGTTCTCGGGAATCGTCGGAAATTCTATAGAATTCGCATTTTTAGGTTCATGCCTGAAATATTGTACCTCGCGTAACTTTTGATACCATCGACAGAACTTTGCAAAACTTCAGACATGCCAACTTTATATTTCATCACTCTGCAAAATTTTAATGAAGAGTAAAGCGTAGTTTCTGAGATATTGAAGTTTGAAGGGTAAAAGCCCAAAAAAACAGTTTTTCGTAGAATTACTGTATCTCAGGCCACACAAACTTTAGAAAGCACAAATTTTGCAATAAAATAGTGTCATAGTTGATCTATCTTACTCAAAAAAATTATCATCAGAATAAAAAGTAATGGAAGTTCAAAGTCGAAGTGACAGTGCACATGTTTCCAATTTCTATACAATTATGAACGGTGCTGTAGGTGAAACGCCTTCAAGTAGGCAACGGAATTCAATTTCTTGGCTGGATCACGGCAAATAGGGCGGTTAATGATTCTTTCGAATCGAATATTTATGCATCTTTTAAACATGAAAAACGTCGAAATTTGTTATAATCATTAAAAAATCAGCAGTGGATCAATTTAAAAAAAAAATTACGTTCAATATGATGCAGAACATGTTGTTCACAAACGCGGAAGAGATGAGCTTGATAGACGCAAAGTAAGGATAGTTAGATTGTAAGGATGTAAGGATTGTTTCAATGTAGAGTTTTTCGTCAAGAATCGGTTGGTTCACGAGAAATTTGCAATTGAAAAAGATGCACATCAACTCGACATAGTAGTTAAAAATAGAAAATTAACAAAAAGTCGCTGTAAACATCCGCTATTGTCGGAATTAGAGATGTACCGAATAGTGGTATTCGGCGAAAGGCCAAATACCGAATATTGACCTTTTCAACTATTCGGCCAAACGAATATTCGGCCGAATATTCGGTCGAATATTTTATTGAGCTTAAAATGAAAAAAAAAAGCGTTTACTTCAATTTGCTTCTTTTTTCCGTAATATTTTCCCTTTGTTTTTGAGTCGATTATTTTCAACCAAATGATATAATCAGATGATGTATTACAAGAATTTTTCAAGTTGGGGACTTTATGATTTTTAAAATGTCACCAATAACTGACAGTACAAGACATCAGATGACTAGTAGCTTCTGGGGCGTTTATCACAAAAGAGATTGTGGTCTTATGAAATCTGGGACAAAATATGTCAGAATAGGTGACAAGCAATTTAAATTGCTTATTGGATATCGAATTAGATGAAGGTCGAATTTGAGCATGATACCTCAAAATAGTTGTTGAAATAAGATGATCTTTAACCTTCAGCATACCATACTTTCAAACACGCGTATCCACACGGTCCGGCAAAATTTATGCTTATTTTTAAATTTTTCAAAAATTGTAATTGAACATTATATCGAAAAAATTTTAAAGTGAAATTTTTTTTATTTGATTTAGCAAATAATTGAAATAACCACGAACGAAATTCGGGAAGTTTTAATCAATATTTGGACATCCCGGTCAGATTTAACTTATCACGAATCTCTATTGAATTCAGAGCTGGTAAAATTGACAGAGTTAAAGATGGCTACTGTTTTTTCCAATCATCATCACTTTCCAAAATTCCAACTATGCACCGAGCCACAGTCACCGATCATCAGCAGGCTGATAATGGTCTTTGTTTGATTCTCAATGAAAGCTAGCATACTAAATATTCAATATCATTGGTTTCCATTGAGATGATAGCCTACTAAAATTTCGCTTCCATGCCGGTTGTTGATATTTCGTAATCCTATGGAAATTCGGATACAAATAAAAAGCGCAATTTTTTAGCGCCGATGTGGTCTAGTGGATAGGCTGGCGCGAGTCTAGTTTTGGTATGCCAGGCGTACTGGGTTCGATTCCCGGTATCGGCAAGAAAAACTTTTGGGTTCCCCATAAGTGTCCGACAGGTAAGATGTGTTTTCTCAATCAGTTGCAAGCTTGCCAGGTATATACACGGATGCCGGAATACCTGTAAATAAACTAGCCCACCTGGTTGACTAGTTCTTCCAAAATGAACCTACATCAACACGTTACATTCACTCCATAACAGTTCATACGAAGCCATGGGGTCCGGGTATGGTGGCGCGCTGCATTGGAGATTTGTCGAACTTAATAATCTAAAGAATGCATGTGAGCACATACTTATGCAGAAACTGCGGTGAATCCGTGCACCCATGGTGGATAACCAACATACATACAAATAAAAAGCGCAATTTTTGAGTTCAGGTTCACAATTCAAATTCACAATAAAGATTCTAAATTCAGAAAAAGGTTTAACTTGGTTTAACTTTACAACCAACGTAAATCGTTGAGGAATTTAAGAGATCATGAAATTAACAAATTGCGGACCAATTACGAGATATTTCAAACAGCGAAGAGGTTAAATTGACATTGCAGAAAATTTATGTCGTCGTGGTCGTTTATGGTGTAAAATAGTTTTAGGTCATCAGCATAGCAAGTTTGGGAACGTCGAGGAGTGACAACACGTCGTTGAAATAAATTAGGAAAATTATCGGTCCTAGATGGCTACCTTGGGACACACCAGAGGTGGCTGGGAACTGCCTGGAAATGGTGTCACCCGTTCGAACAATCAATTTACGACCAATTAAGTAACTGCGGAATGAACCCAGTAGCGTACCACAGAATCCTAAGCGTTCGAGTTTTCCGATGTCAATCTTATGGTTCACCTTGTCGAATGCAGCGGACAGATCGGTATAGATTGCTTCAGTTTGAGATTTGGCAGCAAAGCTTTCATGCACAATAGAAGTGAACGTTAGCAAGTTACTTGTTGTAATTGGAGATGTTATTTTTGCAGGACGTCAAAAAAGGATCCAAGACCACCAATTCAAATAGTTTGGCAATAGATCTTAAAGCAGAGATTCCACGGTAATTGTTAATATCTCTCCTATCTCCTTCTTTATGAACCGGGAACATGTCATCTTCCTTCCATAGTAGAGGGAAGATGACTCTATCAAGCGAAACTTGAAAAATGAGCCGAATAGGGGTCAGCAAAACAGGCATGAAACTTTTCATAAAAGCAGCTGGTATCCCGTCCGGGCTCGTAGAAAAGGAATTCTTGAGCTTTGCTGCTGCTTTAAAGATGACTGCCTCCGCGATTTCAATACCATTTGTTAAAAAGCCCAATGGCGAAACGTTCCTGACAGCACTAGCTAAATGTTCTGGGGATGTTGAAGCTGAAGTGAAGATACTGGAAAATTTTTGGGCGAAGAGATCGCAGATTCCACGATCAGAGTTCGCCGTGATGTCGTCCAGAAACATGTTAACAGCCAGTCACCATAGCAGCATATACCTCCGACCAGCAACAGAGCAAGAAGTCATTGTTTTAATGAACAAACTTGATTCCTCGAAAAGCCCAGGCCCAGACGGAATTTCTGCGCAGTTCGTAAAAGTTCATCATAACATCTTAGCACCGTTGATCAGAGACGTTTTCAACGGCGCTGTTCGAACAGGAGAATTTCCAGAATTCCTTAAAATCGCACGCGTCGTTCCAATCTACAAAGCAGGAAAAAAATCGATCTGTAGTAACTATCGCCCTATATCGATCTTGTCGGTCTTCAGTAAAATCTTAGAGCAGCTGTTAGCAGCTAGGGTTTCGCAGTTCCTCAAACAGTACAATCTTACAGCTGCAACCGAACTAGTTAACGATATCCACAACGCCCTTGACAACCGCAAACTCATGGGAGTTTTGTTCCTGGATTTAAAGAAGGCCTTCGACACGATCGATCACACAATACTGCTTAAAAAACTGGATGCGCTTGGAATCAGGGGTACAGCGAATTCTCTATTTGCCAGCTATCTTGCAGATAGGAAACAGTTTGTACGAATTAACCAAACTACAAGCGATTTAGGACACCTGCCTGTTGGAGTTCCTCAAGGTAGTAATTTGGGTCCCCTTCTGTTCATCTTGTATGTAAACGACTTGAACAAACTTCGTTTACATGGAAAACCCAGACTATTTGCCGATGATACCTCGTTGTCATATGAACACTCTGACGCAAGCGTAATAATATCCCAAATGTCGAAAGATCTGGATACACTTCAAAGTTACTTCGATGCAAACCTTTTGTCGTTAAACCTTGAAAAGACCAAATATGTCATTTTTAAATCAACTAACCGGCATCTCGACTTTCCCTATCAACTACAAGTTGGTCAAACAGTGATTGAGAAAGTCAAAAGTTTTAAGTATCTTGGGCTGACCTTCGACGAGCTGATCAAATGGGATACCCATATAGGCCGTTTGAGGAAAGAGCTTAGTGCTATACACAGCATAATGTGGAAGATATCCAGGTTTATTCCCACCAAAAACCTCGATACTAATTTAACTAACTTACAACTATGAATCTCAATGGAAAGAGATTTCCTTTTAAGAGATTCACTTTCAATTAAACAAAAAAAATTATAAAACATCCTACATCTAAACTAAAATTTACAAAGGATTAACGCTACAAATTAAAAAATTCTTAAAACTAGCTTTGTTCGACTTGTTTTATTGACTAAGTTTTTCTTTGAATATTTGAAGCAATTTTATTTTGAAAGTTGGGCGACTATTTATTTCTTTTAATTCATTGGGTAAGTTGTTGTATTTTGTCGGTCCTATGAAGGAAATTCTTCTCTGTCCTAAAGTAGTTATCGATCGACAACGTTGCAAATAATTCAAACGGCGGGTGTTGTGTGTTCTTACTCCAGTAGTAAAGGTCAGGTTTTGGATAGTATTTGATGAGTGCAGATTATCGAAAACATACATTATGGTTTGGAAATCACAAAGATCTACTAAAGGTAAAATGTTATGGGAACTGGAAGAGTAAATAAGTTTAGTTGGGTATAGCATGGGAAGCCTGTAAATATTTTTTAAACACCTGTTTTGCAGAGATTGTAGTTTTTGTAAAAGTGATTGAGATGCTCTTCCCCAAATTGATATGAGATAGTGTAATACTGAGTGGATGAATGCATGGTAAAATTTCAACAGAACATGTTGAGGAACAAAGTGTTTTAAACTCCAGAGCACTCCACAGAGAGGTGAAATTCTTTTTTCTAAATTTTGTATATGACTTTTCCACGAGAGAGTATTGTCTAAATAAATACCTAAGTATTTGAAGCTATGTACTTCTTGTATGACAAACTGGTTCATATATGGGTCCCTGTGTGGTGGTATTACTTTCCTCGACGAGCGAAACAACATATATTTAGTTTTAGCGTAATTTAGTGAGAGTAAATTGCTGTTGAAATATGTTGATAGCAGCTTTAAATCATTCTCCAAGTAATCTATAATAGAACTTGCAGGTTTTCCTGAATAGAACAGAGCTGTATCATCAGCGAAAAGCCTAGCTGTGCCAATTAGTGGAAGATTACTTATATCATTTATATAAAGAAGGAAGAGTAATGGCCCAATGTTACTGCCTTGAGGAACGCCTATGCCTATATTCCTTAGTTCACTATTTACTCCTTCAACTACAACAAATTGTTTTCTGTTTTCGAGATAACTTCTGATAATATCGTTAGCTATTCCTCTTAGTCCATATTTGTTTAATTTGGCCAGTAAGATGTCATGGTTAAGTGTATCAAAGGCTTTTTTCAAATCTAGAAATAATGCACCAACTATGTTCTTAGAATCTATATTTTCAATTATGGAATCGACAAGTTCAGAAATCGCGATGAGGGTGCTTGAACCTGCTCTAAACCCGTATTGCATTTTGTAAAGAACGTTATTATTATTAAGAAAACTTAGAATTCTATTTATAAGCAATTTCTCAAATATTTTACTAAAAACGCTGAGACTAGATATAGGTCGATAGTTATTAACATCTTCAGGATTACCTGATTTAAATATAGGAGTCACTTTTGCTGTTTTAAGACAATCCGGGAAACTTCCTGATTCTATTATTAAGTTGAAGAATTTTTTGAGGATGGGCGAAAAAAGAATGTTGTTATATTTTACTACGCTGGTAGGGAAATAATCTGATCCACAGCTTTTTTTTGTTTTTAAGAGAAAGTATGATCGATCTAACTTCAGTTTCATCAGTTGGTTGCAAAAAAATTGAGTTCCGCACTTCGTTAATATTTGCCAAGACATCAGATTCCCTTTCAATTGGTATTTCCTTGGCAAGATCTGATCCGATCGATGAAAAATATTTGTTGAACTTATCAGCAACACATTTTTTGTCTGTTATGAGGTTTTCACCTTGCATGAGATTGATCGATGGAGATGTTTTAGATTTTCCCAAAAGTTGGTTGATATTTTTCCATAGTTTAGAGTGGGGGGTATTGTTCAGTAGACGTTCAAAATATAAACGTTTGCAAGTTTTCTTATCATGGTGTAGTTTTTTATTAATGTGTTGAAGCATTTCTTTCAGATAACTATCATTAGGATGTTTTTTAACACGTTTTAAGTAGTTGTTTTTCAGTTTTATCAAGGCCCAAAGGTCGAAGGACATCCAAGGGCAATATCTTCCTTTCAAATTTATTTGTTTAGATACTGTTTTTGTGCACTGCTTGAATATACGATTGTATGTAGCTGTTATTTCTTCAATACCGTTATTTACGTTGTCTCCTGGGACATAAGATCTTAAAAATTCCGAAAACAAATTATTAAGTTTAGTGTGATCCGTGATATCTTTGTATGTATGTCATAAGTATGTACCATGCATTTGTACAATCGAAATTGCAATATATGGTCTCCATCTGGGGAGCTGCTAGGAAAAGCGTCATAAAACCACTACAGGCCATGCAAAACCGATGTCTCAAAGCAGTTTATAAAAAACCCAAACTTTTCTCAACGCAAACCCTGTTCCAAGAAGCCTCAGAGTCAATCCTACCGGTAGCCGCACTCAGGGAACTTCAGAGTGTCGTTCGGATCCACAGCATGCTGCACAACCCGCTTTTTCACCATAACCAACAAGTTCAACATCAAAACCACAGGTTTCCCACACGATCAAGAGAAAATCTACTGCAAAGAAGGGCTAACACCGAAAATATGAAAAGGTCCCCAGAATATTTCGGGAAAACGAAATACAACAGTTTACCAGTAAACTTGAAACTCATAAGTAACAGAACCAGTTTCAAACACAAAGTTAAAGCCCACCTTAAGACCCATGTAGCCAACTTTCTAACGTAAAACGAGGGCAAACTAGATCGATGAACCAGCAGTAGATTAGTCCAACAGAGCCTCCTTAACAGAGATTATTCTCAATGGAGGCTCGGAAAATTCATAGTTCCTCACTTGAAATGTAACTGCCACTAACTGCCGCCATACAATATTTTTTCTCCCTCTCCGCCAGCCACTACCGCCAGCCACCTCCGCCACAAACCGCCACCCACCACCGCCACAAGCCGCCAACCACCACCACCATTCAAACAACAAATCAAATAACAGAATTGTGATGAAAAGAAATAGTGTAAAATTTTAATCAAAATTAGAAAAAACTGGAAAAAATATGAATAAAAGTGAGGAGGTTTTATGCCTTCGGGAGAATGGTCTCAAAAGGTGACCAACTCCCGGGGGCTTTTCCCTGCTCAATTAAAAAAAAAATGTTTGAAGGTATACCAGGTTCTTTACGCTGAATATTTACGTGTTTCTAAAACGATTTTGGGCAAGACTTGAGGTTACGTAGTACGCGACGTAGGTATTTATGGTAACAACGTTTACTGGCTTTTTATAAACGGAGTTAAGTTTACGGTATATACGCTAGTGTTGGATGATTTTTGCTTCTTGTAGTTTCGAAGAGCACACCTTTTAGCCGTCTTCAGTTGTCGCAGTTCAGTCATATTAAAGAAATAGAATATTCGGACGAATATTCCTTTGGCTGAATAGTTGAAAAGGTCAATATTCGGTATTCGGCCGTTCGCCACTATTCTGTACATCTCTACTTATAGTCATTCGAAAGTGCATACGAGGGGATAAACGAAAAGCTGCAGTTTTATAAGACTGGGCCGGCTGGTTTACCTTGAAACCTTATATATGATATCTATGAAAAAATATGAGTTTTACACACATTCGACTAATCCTTCTGTTTCTAAGAACTAAAGTCGTTTCAGTGAACTTTTCACCTAAGAAATGATAGAAAAGATTATTTGGCACAATATAAATGAAATAATACATCATTAGTAGCAATAGGTAAGCACTTTTTTTTTAGAAATAATGGCATGGGCCATCTAACCCCGCTGGTGCGTCTTGTACAGTTTTACAAGTAAACAGTGAATCTAACGTCTAACATTTGATGTGTGATAAAGTTTTTTCATAATCTTTACATCTGCAAAGCCCGAGGTAGATGTAGGTTTTGAGGAATAGATTTTCAACTTTTCTGTGGTCGTAGCTTTGTGGATTACTTTTTCTCTTTGATTAATTTACTTTATTTCCTAATTTCTGAAAACGGATTCCTAATTTCTGAAAACGGATGGGTACTGCTTCTAAAAAAACTGTAGGTATTTTCAACTAAAAAGAAACTTACCCATCATCCGATTCGTTCACGAAGGTATTGGTGTCGGTCCGGCAGGTACCCTGGTCGTTGGTTGGGGGTTCACTTGGTTCCACTCCCGCCAGCTGGTCGGTATTTTGCACTAGATAGTTTTCTGCAATACGATGACGATTGGCATTAGAATTTTCAATGAATTTGTGAGTGATCTGGGTTTTTTGTCAGTAGAGCCTAATTTACGGGTTTGATGAGTAAACAACAAACCATCGAGCATGAGCGACTGTTGTAAAGCTTAGTTCTTTTAGAAATGGGACAGTTACGAATGCGTGTATCTCAAAAACCATTCGTTTGAACGAAATACTTTCTATGAAGAAAATGAAGGTAATGTTATGATATTTCATGAAAAAATTTGAAAAAAAATATTTACCGTTTTTTGTTAAAAAAAATTTCTACTTCATTCTTGGTATCTCCCATTGGCTGGCGCACACTTTTTTAGTCATGGTATTGATCAGTTTCTCCAACTTATACTTCGTAAAATCTATATTTTAGGTGGCTTCACCCTCCTTCTTCAATTTCTGATACTTTTCGGTCCAATACTTCTCTTTAAAAAAAAAAACTGGAAGCATTTTAGTGGAAACAGTTGTTTCGAAATGAACAAATTTAATCATTTTTGACCACATTTTTGAACGTTTTTCTTTCGGTACCGGTTTTACAGCTTAAGAGCTTTGGAACTATCAAAAAATGGTTGTTTGAGGTTGGATTTCAATTAGTAATCGCTAGGTAACACTTTCAGCTTATCGGAGAAAATTGTTTTGGACGTTTCAGCGATCTACCCTTAGTTTTTCGTTTATTCAAAATTAAAAATGCTGGTATGAGACTTGACTTCCTTGATGACCCTTAACCGTTGTTGCCGATCATGTGCTTCACTCCAATGCTTGATTTGAACTTTGTGGACATTATTGACAGTGTTTGCATACTTATCCACCACAAAAACTCAGTAATTCTTTAAATAATCAACGGTTTTGTTAGCTATCAATTTAATAATGACGAATTTTAAAGGAAACTGTGCAAAATTATTTTTTTCTTTTTCTCTTGCATCGTACATATCTCAAAAACGCGTGAATTTTAAATTTTGAAAAAAATAGGTCGAATAGTACTTTTTACAGGCAACAAAATGCTGTCAAAATTTTTAATATCCAATATCTAGTTAACGAGCTATTAGCAAATGAAAGTGTCCCATTTCTAAAAGAACTAAGCTTTACGGTTACAAGGCAAAAGTGGTTCAGATACGCTTGAAAACGATACCACGTGTGTGAGGATGCATTCCGTTGAAAATTTCGTTGCTGGTTGCCGGTTTTTTTAATAGGTTGAACTTTGATTGAATTTGAAAATTATTAGTGGTTGAACTGAGACAAACATCCAGCAACGAACGCTGTTCAAACGCTATTAGTCTTTTACTACCTACTAAAAGATGCATTCCAATATAACGGTTACTGTTTTCAATGTCAAAAAAGAGTCAAGAAGATGCTAGTTTTACGAAATGGAAAACATGACATGCATTAAAAAAGAGAATTTTGAGAAAAAAACACATTCGATATTGTTACTGATAGTTTAAGCATACCGGATGAGTTGCGCTTGTTGAAAGCTACATACATACTAATGGTTTTTTTTTTAATTTTACTCTAATGGCAAATGGCAAAGCAGCAAACCGAAAATAATTTACTGAAATTAGGGGCAAAGGGAATCGAAAAAAAAAAATCATTCAACTCAGGACTTTCGGTTAAGATAAAGGTTCTTAGAAATTATAGTAAAAAATAGCAACACAGTAGGTACTAGTTATTCGATGCAAAATGTTCTCGCAGGGTTTGAGAGGGCTGATGCTAGACTAGTTTCTTTGAGGAAACTCCTGAATGAGAACTAGCTGGGGTAGAGCTTTGATCTAAATAAGTAGATGGATTAGCAAGTGCCATTCTAAAGAGGGTCAGGGGACAGGTGAGTGCCACATCATCATCAACGGTAGAAATATTAGAACAAGGAATTTTTTTTAAACAATCACATTTAGAGCTTTTTTTTTAAAATAAATTTTGTGGTAGAGAAGAACTAAACGGAGAGCGGACATTTTGCGGACTTTAGAAAATGTACAGCAACAGAATTTCTTAGTAGAGATAAGGTACGATCAAAAGACTATTTAGAAGGGATATTTATAGGAAAAGACAGAAGGACAAAGAGAAAGAGCGAGTGCTACATACTACCATCCGCAATGGGGTGTTCGTCAACGAAATCGGAAGAAGATGTGATGGCCATCACCGGTGGTGATTGAGAAGAGATCAATGGATCATTGGAACTGTCTCCGTTGGTGAAATCGAGCAGTAGTAGATCGCTGTCGGATGGCGCTGGGGCTTGACCGAATTCAACCCTCAGCGAGGCTGAGTTGTCCTCCTCACTGGGCAAGTTGCCATCGTCCTCGGGATACTGTTCGTCCTCGAGGAGATTATCGCAATCAAGCTCCACCAGCTTCTGGTGCCGGTGGTCAATGTCCAGCGAGTTCATCATCAAGTTCAGGTCGCCATCAAGTTCTGGCTTTACCTGGGCACCTTCTTGGGCTTCGCGTTGCTGCGGATGTGCTTGTTGCGGTTGCGTTTGCGTTTGCTGGTGCAATTCGCTTGACGGTTGCGCTTGGTTGCTCTTATTAGCTACTAATTGGGCGGCTTCGGCCAGTGGCATTACATTCGAAGGCTTTGCTTCGGTGCTAGAAATTAGGCTTGGTGCTGCTGCTGCTGTTTGATCGCTATCTGACGGCGGCTGCTTGATAGTGCTGACTTTACCTTAATTGATATGAATAATATATAGGTGTAATTTGCCAATCAGTAGAAGAAAGAGTGCTAATTTCGACTTAATCTAGGATTTTTCGAGATTCATGATTCGCGGACGGGGAAAACGGCGATGTTTGTAGAATTTGAGGAATGTTATTTGAAGAATCTTGATATTTTGTAACAGAACAGAAATTAACAAGTCGCTACATCTCTCTATTCTATTTTTCTCTTTTTTTTTAACCTAGAACGTACTTCCCAGTATTATAGTTGAAATAAATGGTCGGAAGAAACATTTCTGCAGATAAAAACTTGAGTAGTAACTGGCAGGCGTCGACGACATTAAAAGGTATGACTTGGGGTGTATGAAGGATCACAATTCAGGCCCTCGGAATCAATAAGATAAGAGCACAAATGATAGTTTCGAGGAAACGCGTTTCAAAGTTGAAAAAGTGGTCGATTTTTCATGTATATTATGAATTCGAGCAGTTTAAATTAATAGAAAAAATGTCAAATTGTTTAAAGAAAATCTGAGTTTTGTACCAGATATCGATTAAGATAAGCAGAATCGATCGGCAAACTTCACTCAAAAATCGATGATTTTGGCACTTATTTCCCTCTGATTCTGACGGCCTCAACTTGTATTTCTCGCATATGTAGCAAAAGGGACACTAGCAGTTGAACTACACTGAACCCAAATTCACTCTTAAAATACACATGATTTTTCACTTAAAAATAAAGGATCCAGTGATTTTCTTCCATCCAAGTGCGACATATACATTTCACTTGGCAGTCACCTAAATTTCAAGTGAATTCATCCACATTCACTTCAGTCGTCACTTGAATTTGAAGTGAGAAAAAATATTCACTTCCCCATCACTTGAATTTCAAGTGAATGTCGGGTTGTAATTGTGTTTATTTTCAGAGCTCAAAATGGCAAATTCTAAAGAGCAGCGTTTGAAGCTTATGCTGAATTTGGATTTTCCCAATTCTTTACTAGGCGATTTTGGCGGTAGTTTGTGTTAAACGTGATGTAAGAAAAAGTTATTTAAAGGTGTTATCATGTTTCAGCTTGTGGGTTAAACTGGACAGATTTTCTGGTTTGCAGCAGGGTAGATTTAGAAGTCGCACTATCCGCACTAACCGATCTGCCTTGGGATTACGATGGAATTTTCCAATCAATAAATTTATGGCGAAAGCGTAATGTAAGTATTTGAAATTGAAGTGGTGTTCTATAAATGTTCTTTTATTTAAAAACGCGAGAGATAATTAACTAGAAACTTACTTAGAAATTCAGATAAATTTCACTCGAACGTCATAGTATAATTCACTTGACCGGTCAATTGTGAATTCACTTGACCCAACACTTAAAATTCAAATGAAATTACGTATGGCGATAATTTACTACAGATGTCACTTATTTTTTAAGTGAAAATTATTTTGCGTGTATACGAGGAATGCTGTTGCACTGAACCAAATCTGGAAATAAAATCTACTGGGTCATTTCAATAATTTTTAAAGCTTATCGCTCAATTACAAAGTAATGATTTATCCTGTACAAGTTATTGGAAAATTCAATAAATTCTGCAAGTGTATTTTGTTGATGAAAAACATACTAAAAAGTATAGGAAAATCTAATGAATACCATGAGCCTAATAATCATAATCAAATGTATTAGAAAATCCATTAATTTTCAAATGTTTATTTTAACATAGAGTTTATATTTTGCATTCATGTGTATTCATGCATTTTCGTGTAGTGTCTTGAATGACTGAAAGAGTTCTGCGCATCAGCTTAAAAAAGAAAAACTAACGATTCCGGAAAACTCCGGGAATTGGACCGGAAAAACCTTGACAGCACTGAAAGATTTTCACACCGAGGCCGACAACAAAGAGAGCGATAAAGGTAAGTGAAAAAAAAAAACTGTTTTCAGCAAATAATTTATTTATTTCTTAACCCCGTACAGCTCGACAAACTCCATCATCCGACCGGACAAAAATCGGAGCAGTTCCAGCGGAAACAAGGTGAACACTCCGCCGGAACAACCAGCACCACATCATCAAGAGTCACAGCAGTAAACATACTTGGCGGAAGAAAAACATCGTTCAAATTGTGTTTTGGTTTTATTCAAGTGAGCAGAACACACGACTTCCTGGATCGCACCAAAAGGAACGTACCTCCGATGGCCCCTAAATATTCTTCCGAGGTAATCTCTAGGCATTGAAACAGGTAAAGTTTCGCAATTTTCCTTACATATTTTGTTTTTTCTTCAAAAGGAGCACCACGGGCTACGAAATCAGGAGAATCGGACAGAAGAAAAAGCAATGCCTTTACGGAAAACCCGAACGTTAGGAATTCCGTTAAAAAGTGCGGATAAAATGGTTTTGTTCATTCTCCCGAAGTTACCATCTGTTGACGGTAAAGTTGTAAATTTGTATTATTCAATCATATTTGTATACTATAGTTTGTTTTTGTTTTTCAAGGTTGCATTTCGCCGGATCAGCAGAGTCGGGTAAAAAAGCTCTTACCATTCAAGGTGGTCAGTGGTTCAAGAGTCCCCGGAATAAGCTTCAATGGTTCCGAAGACTATCGCGTAGTCCACCTTCTGGTATTAAATTTGTAAATTTTAAAATCTTTTTTGCTATTTATGTTCAATTTTTTTCAAGGTAAGCTTCCGACGTTGCGTTGCTTGATCGACTTTGCCAGAAGCACCTTCATTGATACAAAAAGATGATGGCAGCAAAACTCTAAAACAATTTCGAACACTTGCTCAGGGGTATGTAAAAATTTTTACTATATATAACCAAAACAGTTCTCTATCTTAATCCTAAATTTGAATTCTATTTCTAAATTTTATTCTTATATCTCTCTAATGTTTCGTATTTGATTTGAATCCAATATAGGAATTTCAGAGATCAGAATTAAATATGAACAATCATGATTTCAAAGTAGTCGATGATTCCTTTGAATTCAGTCACAGTATTTGAAAAACCCAAATACTAGTATTTCACTAGCTACTTGCTTGCATCCTCAGTGAGTTTCGTTATTCATTATTTGATTTATTTACTGATCAGAGACGAATTAACTGGAAAAGTCTCTCTAATTAAATTAAAAAAAAAACATTAATATTAGTATTTGGGTTGTTAAAATACTGTGGCTGAATTCCAAGGAATCATCGACTACTTCGAAATCGGAGTTTCATTCAGCTTAGAGTTTCTTGAAACCTGCTCTTTGAATATAAATAAACAATCAGAAATCAGATTGAATCTAGTACCGTTTGTATACTTTTGAGTCCAAATTTAAAATTGACGGTTATGAACTATGATAAATTTACTGTAATCTGTTATTATGATTAGAAAACTGAGAATGGTTCTGTAAACATATTGGAATTAAAGTTATGTCCCAGGAATTTATCATTCAATTTGTAAATTTATAATTTTTATGTCGTTATTTTTATTTCATTTTATTACTATCCAGGTTCACTATGATCGTTCTGCTATGTAGCTTTTCTCTGCTCTTCGAGTTTTTTTAAACCAATCTGAAGCAACAAAATCAACGGCAGCTGCAGCTCCGCATCAACTACGCGTCAGGTTTTCCGCAGTCATCATATCTGATGGTAAAATGTGTCAACTTATCTTATTTTGTTGTAACATAGTTTTTCTTTTTTAGGTAAAATGGTTAAATCTAATAATGCTAGTCATGACCACTCAACATCAAAAAGTGGTTGGAAAGCCCGTTGTTCAGATTTAGAACGCGATTTAAAAGATTTCACATGAAGTCTGATGTATCTAAGAGAATCTGTAATCGTTTTCAGATGCTTCTGTTCAAATGTATCTGTAATCTGCATCACCCTAGGAGCTCTCTCTCATCAACATCATTTATCAAGCCTAGTGTAGTTTTTAGTGCCTAGTGAGTTTTTCATTCAAATATCGGGATTACATACAATTGGATATAAACAGAGATAGCTATAGGAATACATTGGTATTAATTTTATATAAGAGCGGATGCGCCAAAAAGGTTTTCAGTAAATCGCGTTTTAAGTGGGACAGCTCTATTACCCAGCAAAAATATTATTTTATTTCCTCAATACTTACTCATTCAACCATCCGGCTCCGGCAACGTTAGGAGACCTACTTTTTAATTCAACACGCTTGTCAGTAGGTCTTTCACTTAGCTAACAACTCGATTTTTTTTTACATTTGGCGCATTACCAATTTTGAATGAAATTTAAATAGAAAAATGATTTTTAAAATGTTAATTGAGGCTGCTTTAAATTTGAAATTATTAAAAAACAATTCCATAATAATGTTCGGAATTATTTTTAGATATGGATTTATTATTTAAGTTTATGAATTGGAGCTAAATATAATTTGTTAAACTGAATCTTGACTGTGGAATAAAAACTGGAAGTCTCAGATCTTCTAGGAAATTTTTTTAGTTTAAACTATTCGTCATTTACATTTTAAGATATCATATGTGCCATGAATGTCCACATAGTCGAGGCCAAGCCGATATCAAGCCAGGTCGTTATAAAAATCATTCTCTTTGAGGTAGTGATAATTGTTGATAATTTGATTTGTTTTTAAATTTACTTTTTGGCAGTGTACTAATAAAAGTTTTTGTGATCAATAAAATATTATGATGCTTCAAGCCCAGATGTTTCATTTTTCATAACAAATCAATTTAAAATCGAAAGAAGAATTAAATACATTCATTTCATTGTAAAGAATAATCATTTTCATCATATTACAATTAAATTATTTCTACTGTAAATTCCTATAAAATTTATCGGAACGCTAAACTATATGCGCAAAATTTTGCGCTTACCTATAAAAAGTATTGGATTTTCTAGTAGTGCAAAAATACTAAAATTCCTAATACTGTTTATAGCTCGATTTTGCTCAGTGTGGGCGTAAAGTCCCAGTAAACATTAATCGGCAGAGAGGTAACTCAAATCGCCAGAGGGAGCGTAACGATCTCACTTGCGATTTTGGGCACAAACCATATGGGTGTCTTGGGTGAGTGCCACGAAATAATCTAAGACACGCCCCCAGAGAAACACACGAACACAATCCGAATCGCATTCAGTGATGTCAACCTTTCAGATTTTGTCTGGATCTTCCAGACTTTTTGGACTTTTTTCAGACATTTTTTTTTTTAGTTTTCCAGGCTCCCAGACTTGTAATTTCTTCCAGACATTTCCAGACTTATGAGTTTCCACATGAACCTCAATCGACAGAGCCGTGTAAACGCAGGGTCAAAAATAGTTATGGAATTTCGAAAGATATGTATGGGATTTGAAACAAAATAGCAATTTATGGAAACTTGAGGTGTCTTTTTTTTTTTTTTTTTTTTTTTTTTTTTTTTTTTTTTTTTTTTTTTTTTTTTTTTTTTTTTTTTGGATATTTGTTTATACATATTTTTGTCATTTTCTGTACTGCTTTGTCGTCTTATCAACTCCCGCGTATGTCCATCACTGTACAGATTCTATGTCTGATAACGTATCAGATTGCCATCACATTATAAAAATAAGAATACAGTAGCATTCTTTGAAATGATAGTCTGCGCCCTTCCCTTCCTTGGCTTGTTTTTTTTCAGTATTTCTAATATAGAAGCATCGTTGTCATGTATAATTGTTTGTATGCATTGGTAGCAGAAAGAAAAATTGATTGCTACGATTCTTTGCCTTCGAACGCAGTCAAGCGTGGCTCAGTAAAAATTAGTGGATTTTGGAACATTGTTTGCTATACTGCCGTCACCGGCCAAAAAAAAGGTCGTCACCTATAAATTTGCCATCAAGACTCTTCCAGACATTTTTTCTAAATCTATCAGACATTTTTGAAAAATAGTTGGCATCTCTGACCGCGTTCGTATGTTTCCCTTCTGAATGCGTGTTTGTCTCAGACGCCGACTGCTTCGATTGAAAGCGCTCATAGAAAAGAAAAAAACTGCAAGCGAACGGTAGACAATGTGCAACTCGAGACACCATACACAAAATCTTCGGGTATTTACAACTCCGATTCTCTACCTCCCCGTGGTGCTAGCAACCTTAGCGGAGATTGGGTACCCAACCCTGGTGGATGCTTTGATTGCATGCTAACTGCGTTAGGGGGCTCCGTACGCGTTTGTTCTCCATGTCAGGGGCGGCGTGCGGATTACAACAACGTCCTGGCGGTGTTCGGGACCCAGAAAAGGCTCTACGGTAAGAACGTACCAATATGGTCATGCCATTTTCCAGAGCTGTGGCAACACACACGTGCTTGGAACTGATTTTATAGTGATAGGGAAGGCGAAGAAGCGCGTGATCGGGTTGTGGTCGATTGACCTACGAATGTGCCGGTTGAGAAACAAGGGCCGGTTCTTCATCATCAGCATCATCAACGTGCACAGCACTCACCTCGGAAGTACCGATGACGACAAAGACGAATTCTACGCGCAGCAGGAACGTGAGTACAACAGCTGCCCAAAACATGATATCAAGATCTTCATCTGTGATTTTAAAGCTCAGGTTGGCAAGGAGGAGGAATTCAAACCGATAATTGGAAGGTTCAGCGCGCACCAGCTGACCAACGAAAACGGCCTCAGACTAATAAATTTCGTCGCCTTCAAAAGAATGGCCGTACGTAGTACCTTTTTCTAGCACCGCCTCCCACACAAGGGCACCTGGAGATCACCGTGCCAAACGCAATCACAGTTCGACCACGTTTTGATAGACAGCCAGCACTTCTCGGACATCATCGACGTCAGATCCTGTCGAGGCGCCAACGTCGAGTCAGACCATTATCTGGTGATGGTAAAGATGCGCCCAAAACTCTCCGTAGTGAACAACATACAAAACCGACCCCCGCCTCGGTTAAATATCGCACGACCTAAGCAACCTCCGGCCGCGGCAGATTACGCGTAATCGCTCTAAGTAACGCTGCCGGCAGAGGGTGAGCTTGACGAAGTGCTTCTCAAGGATTGTAGGGATACCATCAAGACAGCCATCACCAGCGTTGCGGAGAACGTTATCGGGCATATTGAACGAACTCGACTGAACGACTGGTTCGACGAGAAGTATAGGAGAGTGATGGACGAAGAGAATGCCGCGCGGGCTGCAATAGTGCAAAGAAGCATCCGTCGAAACGTAGAAACCCACTGACAGCGGAAGAGGCTGCGAGTCCGAAAAAGCGCCGCCTGGAGGAGGAGGAGCTCGAGGAGCTGGAGCAGCTGTATCGTTTCCAAGAAAGACGAAAGTTCTGTCAGAAACTCAACGCACCCTGCGATGGCTTCTTGCCGCAAGCCGAAATGTGCCGGGATGAGGACGGGGACAATCGTGAGGTGATCAAAAGGTGGAAGCAGCACTTCGAAGAACACCTAAACGGCGCACATACATTAGACCAAAATGGTGGAGAAAGATACATCGCCGGCTTACCCAATGACGAGTTGGAACCACTCCCAACAATGAGTGAAGTTAAGAAAGTCATTCGCCAGCTGAATAGCAGCAAGTCGGCTGGGAAGGATGGCATCGCAGCTAAACTCATCAAAATGGGCCCGGGTAAGTTGACCGATTGTTTACACCGGTTGATGGTTCGGATCTGGGACACAGAACAGCTACCGGAGGAGTGGAAGGAGGAGGTAATATGCGCCATTTACAAGAAGAACGCCAAATTGTCGAACAATGCCGCCTACAAAGTGCTGTCCCGAATCCTACTTCGTCGCTTAACGCCACAAGACAACAGATTCGTGGGAAGTCATCAGGCCGGCTTCATAAAGGGACGTTCTACGATGGACCAGATCTTCACACTACGGCAAATTGTAAAAAAATGCCGTGAACACCAAGTCCCTACGCACCATCTATTCATCGACTTGAAAGCCGCATACGACACGATCGACCGTAATGAGCTATGGAAAATCATGGACGAGAACGGCTTTTTCGGGAAGTTGGCCAGACTGCATCGGGTGAATTGTCGAGTTCATTCGGAGAGCTTCGACAAGGCGATGGTTTATCCTGCATGATGTTCAACGTGGCGCTAGAAGGTGTTATTCGACAAGCGGTGGGCGTAATGCGAGGCAAGATTTGAACATCCAGTCAACTTATCTGCCGATGACATTGATATAGTCGTCAGATCATCTGCGGCGGTGGAGGAAATCTACCGCAGACTGAAACGCGGAGCAGGAAGGATTGGGTTGATGATTAATACGTCCAGGACGAAGTCGACTGTCCAAGACGAGCCCGCTTGTCCAGTAATAACAAGTCACGACGGCGACAAGCTGGAGATAGTCGAAGATTTTGTTTATCTCGGCTCACTGCAACTGGTGACCTCAAACAATGACACCAGCTGTGATATCCGGAGCCGAATGATCAGCGGAACTCTTGCCTACTATGGACTCCACAAGCAACTGTGGTCGAGAAGACTTAGCTCTCGCACGAAGTGTAACCTGTACACGACACTAATTAGACCGGTTGTCCTCTACGGGCACCAGACGTGGATATTTTCCGAGGAGTATCTGCGTACACTCTAAGTATTCGAGCGACGAATGTTAAGAACCATCTTTGGCGGCGTGAAGGAAAACAGAGTGTGAAGGTGGTGAAGGCTGGTCGAATATGTCGGACAGGACATCTTGCAAGAATGTCGGACGACTGCCCTGCAAAACAGGTGTTCGCTGCCAATACGCTAGGAACGAGACGAGCAGGGGCGCAACGAGCGAGGTGGTTAGACCAAGTGCCCGAGAAATTGGAGAACGGTTGCCATGGACCGAGTGAATTGGAGGAATATTGTTCATCAGGTTATGTCGAGGTTTTCAGGTACCATCAGCTACATCCGGAGTAGACCTCAAGCTCAAGCTAAGCTTTGAAGGCAATGTGTTTCACTTTTTAAGGCTCACTAAATATAGTATATACACACTAAGATTGCTTTTATCCCGCTCGGGACCATGATTTTCCGTATCACAGGAAAGCTGCTCAATTCAAACGAAATTCGAAGGGGAAATCACCCGAATCTCGGAAAGCTTCATCTCTTCTGAAATCCGAGACAAACTTGCTACGAGAGCACAGGAGCTTAAAGTGTCCCGGTGAGTTCAGGACAGTATTCGCCTGAATCACGGGACACCCTATTCTTGTCAAATTTTCTCTCGCTTGCTCTTCTCTACAGAAAAAAACAACTGTTTTTTCTCTCTTTTCCACTTAAGCACAAAATTTAAAACCGCCAAACGATTCAACTCGTCATTTTTTGCGGTTACCGTTCGTTTGTTGCAGACGTGTGAGAAAACAAAGTTTTTTGTCCTCTTCTACCATGTGGGTGCAAACGGCAAGAAGGTTTTCTATGGGGTTTTTTT
This sequence comes from Uranotaenia lowii, assembly GCF_029784155.1. Taxonomy (NCBI): domain Eukaryota; kingdom Metazoa; phylum Arthropoda; class Insecta; order Diptera; family Culicidae; genus Uranotaenia; species Uranotaenia lowii. Next base: position 103,176,334 of record NC_073692.1, on the reverse strand, counting down.
CAATCAAAGTGTTAAGTGTTGGGACAAGGAAGCAAATCAACGATTTTCACCTCCAAAGCCGCAGATCGTCGAAAAGCGTTTGGGAAAAATGCTAATCGCCCCTCCATTCTTCCGTCGCTTGAAACTCTCCAGGCCGGCAAAGTTGTTACCGGTACGTTTGGTTGACGGAGCTAGCTCATTTCAAATACATAAGATGTATGATCCGTACGGAAAACGGTAAACGTAAGTAATTTCAACACCGCTCCTTCGTGCAAGTGCCCTTTATTCCGCAGCGGCATCTTTAACGGATCAACAATGCCCGCACACAGCCGGTCGGTCCGAAAGCAAGAAAAAACGAGTGTAGTGTTTTTAAAATAAAATAGTGTTGTGTGTCAAAATATTGTACATGTATGTAAATTTTAAATAAATTAATTGGTTTATGTTTGATGAAAATGTATGTTATTTCATTTCAAAAGAAAGTCTTGAAAATAAGCAGAAAAAAAGCAAACCACTACAGAACTCCTGCAAATCTCGAAAGTAGCCTGTCATGAGCTCACAGGAGAATTACAAAACTCCCTGCAATTCACAGGAGAAAATCGTTTCGACGCTACAGGTTAATTTGACAGATATTTTCCTGAGCTGTTTTTCTGTCCCGAGATTGTCCTGTAATTTCAGCTGTTGAAAATACAGGACAAAATCGTCCCGACCACAGGAGAAAAGATTAAGTGTTATACTGTCAGTGTTAAGGCTTAACACAAGCCTAAAGAGAATGAACTTGAAAAAGTTTCGCTAAGTTATTATCATCAAGATAAAAGTAAACCTCGATGCGAGTTTTCTTGTCTAGACCCTCTCAAGTCCTTCTTCTTCAATAAAACATAACTGAGTTCTGACCTTGGAAGAATTGTAGAGGAAAAGAATCTAAGATTCGCAATGTAACCCCATCTACATATGATCGAAAGCCCTTTGGTTTGTAGGATGGCTTTGAAGAATTTGTAAATTTAGTAGAGGTGCGCTGAATAATTTGAGAATCGCCGATTATGATCATGTTTTGGATTCCTTGTCTGTTTCGACTAGACTTGACGACTAGACCCGAAAAAAGGTCAATGAACATCACAAAACCCAGGTGCTTTTATAAAAAAAAACTAGACAGTTGTGTTGTTTGTGGAAATTTTCCTAGATTCAGACCGATCTGGTATTATCAAATAGAGTACGGTAGGGAGAAATTTTCTGTCAAGTTATGAGCATCAGGCATCACATTCAGTATCTGAAGAAAAATATTCAGACTCAAATTACTTATACACTGCTCTATCATTTCTGTTTTAAAGAATACAAAAGAGGAAACGTGTATCAATAATCCTCATTTTATGAAAACTATCATTTTCAAATGATTTTTAATATTCCTCAAACTCTGCAAGCATGACGACTTGTTCCGATCGTCTATCGGAACCATTATGATATTTCGAGAAAGGAAAAAAAAACGGTGAAATGTACTGTTTTTGGTGTTCCGATATACTTTGTGTGTAGCATGATAGCATGTTCAACTCAACTCCTAACGCTTAACTAGAGAAATCGACGAAATGAACAGTAGAATCGAAATAAAAAGATACATTACATTTAAACCAAACCATAACCGAAGAAAACAATTTTTTTGCATATAGTACATTAGTTTTAAGTATGAAAAATCAAATGAGAAAGGCATAAGAAGCGGCCATTTGTACAAAAAATAATCAACTGTATTACTATACAAAAAACCATATCGATTAGTAGGATAGAACCATATCCCGGTTTTGTCATCTCGATAAAATAAAAAAAAAACCCTGTTCCAATTTAGACTAACTTACAGCTAAATGTGTACGTTTTTTTTTTTTGTAAATAGAAACTCAAACACCGTGTAGTATTTGTAAATTTATTTTGTTTGTAATAATGAGCGTTTGCTAAGTAGAGAATCATCAAGGAAACATGATAGGGGAAACATGATTCAAGAGAGAAAGACAGAGAGATAAGTTTGGTTTGGTGAAATGTTAATTTTACCTGTTTCATCGTCATCACTGAGTTCGCCGCCGGTTTCGTGGAGGGCCACGTCGGAACCGCTGGAGGAGCAACCGGTCCGAATGGAGAATGTTGCGGTGGTGCCCTCCTTAGTGTTGTCTGGTTTTGTGATTTCGACGGAGGGGGTTTGCATGGGGTAATGGTTTGAGGACGATTGATCTAGGCCGACGTGCCGCCGGTTGTCTTCATCACTCTCGGAACTACTGCCTCCAACGATGAACTTCTGAGGAGATTGATCTTCATCGTCATCTTGGGGAGATTGATCGATAACACTGGACCGTCGATCGTCGTCCATTTCGTAATCGTAGTGTTCCTCGGTGATGATGACCAGATTGCTGTTGTCATCCTCATCCGTGGTGTTTTGATCTTTTTCCATTTTGGCGTAGTTCTCCGGAGATGTCTGGACGAAAATGAACTCGTCGATGTCCCCGGAATAATCGGCCGCCACTTCCGAGATGTTATTATCGGAGGAAATGATCACAGTCTGTTGGGCCTTCTGTTCCTCGCCGGGAGTGGAGAAAGATTTTTCGTAGAAACGGCCAGCGTCTACTCGTAGCGAGGCAGATTCTGAGTCCATGTTGTCCAAGCTGTACCTCCGATCGTTGGACACATCCTCCAGGTTGACGGATGAAATTTCCTTCGTTACGACTTCCTCTGTCATCTCTACCGATGGTTCATCTGGGTTGGCAGGAGGAGCTTCCCACTCGATGTCCTCCACCGTGGGCCTCTGAGCAATCTGCTTGTTGATCTTGATGTTTACCTTGGAGTGCTTCTTGATGGTTCGCACCTTTCCACTTTTGTCCGTTTCCAAGTCTAGCTGTTCGAAATCTTCCGACCCGGTTCCTTCATCCTCTTCGCTGCCGTAGCTGTCGAAGGACGGCTTCTGGATCACTATCCGATGGACCGGGTTGAGTTCCGGAACGGGCACAAATTCGTCCTCTTCATCTACGCCGCCGGTATCGTCGTGGCCGGCAATGGCCGCTTGAATGATTTCCTGTACCTCTTCCGCCACGATCGGAGTCGATGGTTCTGCGTGTTCGAAGGAGTGTTGAGAGTTGTAGTGCGTCAGGGGGGGTTGGTCAATGAATGAGAGATCCAAAACCCCGGGCACACGCACGGCGGCCGGTTCGATTAGTAGTTTATCACGTGATAAGAGAGAGAGTCGGTGGGAGATTTGTGGCGGTCGGTGGCAAAGGGTTTGTGTGCACGCGGATGAAAAACGCATTCGTGCAGGTTCGTGAAGTTCGTGGTGTGTGGTACATGTGGGAAGGTGGGGAGGCATGATGCGATGAGTGGTTGGAATTCATTTATATTAGGGGTTGGCCATTTGGTTGATTTCAGATCCATCATTGGTAGTGGATCATATTGGTTGCGGAAATATTCCGGATAGTTCAATAGTTATAAAATGAATGAATTGATTAGAAAACTTTCGGAGCAGCAAGTTTGAAAACGAATAAAACAGTTTTACGAAATAACCTTATTTCAACTAAAAAATCATATATTCAAATCAGACAGATGACACAACTCGAAACCTCTAAGCAAAACATAGAATTGATTTTGTTTACATTCCCGTTCTAAATGTATCCAAATTTGTTTTGTTTCTCTAAAATCTCCAACAGTCTTTATTCTTGGCTCCAGAGAGCTAGTTGATAATTGAAAACAGTGATGGTAAATTTCGCCCGTCACGCTTGACCCGACTAGTTTTGTTTCATCAAACGACTGGCACTGTTCTCAATTGACGGATAAAGCACGACAACAATCAACATTTCTCCATCATCGACTGGCGAAGCTCCTACACATGGTCAAAATTTCTCCTGAGCAAATGACTGGCAAATCTCTTCACACTTCGATCGGCTGCTGACGGCAGGTACAACTAATTGAATGACTTGCTGGCAGAGAGCAACAATAGCAATAGAAAAATTGAAAACGAGCTTGCTGGCAGGAGCAACAATAATAATAAATGCGTTTCTTTTTCGTCTTCGGTCGTCTTCGGTTTGCTGGCAGGAGTAACAATAATAATAAATGCGTTTCTTTTTCGTCATCGGTCGTTTGAATGCGATTGCTTGACTAGGTTATTATTTTAGGTTCAAATGACTGGGGAATGAATGACTGGCAAACGAAGTGACTGGTCGTTAAGGAACAGTCAATTGAGTTTGACGGACCAAGAGGCTTCACAGTCACAGCTTCACGCCTCATGACGATGACTTTTGCCAAGCCTGATTGGAAATACATATCTAGGCTAAGCTGATCCAAAAAAGTATGTTTCCGGTTCAAACCTTGGGGGCTCAAATTGTTTCTTTGCCTAGCAGAAAGCCGCATGCCAATTTTGAGCTTAATGGGTCAACTCTAAGGGGTCGCTCAAAGACGCACAATTTTTATGAGAATTAGCCTTGGCTTGTTTTAGCGAATCTACGAAAATTACTTTTTCGGCTTTTACTTGAACAATTGAAGACCGATTGTTTTACAGATTTAGCTGAAATGTTTGGGGATTTTTTTTTATTATCTGACGGGTTTGCGCCGGGGGTCTTCAGATTTTCCCCGAAATTGAAAATTTGGTTCATTTTTGCGACTTAAAAACACATGTATTTTTTCAGATTTCTAACATTTTAATTTTTTGAGTTAGCTTCGGTTAGATTTTTTTGTAAATAAAAAATAACCATTTTTCAAAGCTACATAACTCTGTTGTTTCTTAACGGAAATTATAAAATAGCACATCAAAATGCATTGAAATTTTATCAGCTTTCCAAATAAAATAGTTGAAAAAAATTAAATAATGACCTTCAATATGAAAAGTTGTAAATAAACTTTAAATAGCGTCTAAAAATACCGTCTGCACCACCGAATATTTTGCAAAAAATACCATTGAACAGCTCGGTTTATGATGCAACTTTCATCTGAAGACACCAAAGTGGGCCATTAACACCTTGAAGAGTAATGAAAGAAATAATGACAACAAATCTCTTTTTTTGCATCGAAAACAAACAATGGTCGAACAACTGCACTCACATATGGAGATAGCAAGCATTTCTAACAACATGGAAACAAAAAAACTTATCAAAGCTGGTAAAAAACTATTGTTTCGTCCTTTTCAGACTGCCCCTACTCGCATTACAGTCCCATATTAATTTTCGTCAATTTAGGTCAACATAAGGCTTGAACATAAAACACTAAAAAAAGAGGTTTTGTTCAAGAAATTCCGAAAAAAAATATCAATTCGTGGCTGTCCTATATGACATATACCTGAATAACATTCCCATATGTGAAATACCACGGATTTGGTTACTTTTCACTGTTTCTTTCGGCGAAATAGTCTTTGGTTTATTGCTTTGAATCATTTAAACATTTTTTGAACTCACTTGATGTCGAATGATGCACACTAGTTTTCGAAGGCAGGTCTGACTTTCTTAGGAATGACTTCCTGAGCAAAAAACTATCGGATGCAACCAAAAATCGTAAAAAGATTCATCTTACAATGTGGAATTCATGATATTTTTTTGCAAAAGTATGTTTCTTTTTCTGACAATTGCATTTAGAAGTTCAAAAATGATCAAATTTAAGTCTTAGAAAGTAGCTTGGTGAGAAAAATATATTTTGTATGGGACTGTTATGCTAGTAGATTTGAAAATGGTTTCAAATATAGTCGATTAACAGTCCCATAATGAATAAAAATGGTGCTTTCGACCTTACCAATAACCAAATTTCGGAAATTTCAGGTCTAACGATTGATTATGACAACCTAGAAACGATTTTCGTTTATGCTGAAAGTGGTGGTCACAATTTAAAAATATATTCCAAAACAGAAAAACCTGATTGTCTCGCTTGCTTGTTTTTTTATATGGGACTGTTATGAAAGTAGGGGCGGTAGATTGTTGCAGCTTAACTGACTTTATGTTATATCCAAAAATCTAATAACGTATTCGTTTATACCCAGTTTTGCACCAGGTCACACCAAGTTATGCACATTTTACTGTCATTTTTAGAAGTTTATGCGAAGTTTTGCATCCGTAATTCCCCAGATTTGATTTAAAATGGGCGGTGGAACACTGAAGATTCGTTTGTGAGCGATCGAGGTAGCAAATCACTGACGACGAATTATGTTCGTTCTAGTATGGTAAACCTGAAAACTGGGCGAATGTAGAAAACGAATTTGGTAAAAGTATCATATTTTCATCATTTTACAGCCTAGGCTGGCCATACTGAGCTCTTTGATTATTTCTACAACATTTGTGCCACTTTCTCATACTTTTTTGATCAATGGGAAAGGATTTTGGTGTCCAGCGCTTAGCTCCCGATATAAAAACTATGTAAAGCACATCTATATTTCATTTTTTTAATCACATTTTTGTGATCCCAAACACAGGGACTGAACCTTCTACTATTGGTATTGATTATGCTTCACAATGATTTTTGATCGAAAAATTTATAAGTTATATAGTATATGACCAGGTTGTAAAAGCAACATTCCCATTATTAGTTATATCACATTAACAATACGATACTAAGAATTTTGGTTAAAATTTAAAGTCAGTTTTGCTGCAAACACTCTACAAAGCACGAAAAAGTAGTGTTTTTTACCAGCTTTGATAAGTTCTTTTGTTTCCATGTTGTTAGAAGTGCTTGCTATCTTCATATGTGAGTGCAGTTGTTCGACCATTGTTTGTTTTCGATGCAAAAAAAGAGATTTGTTGTCATTATTTCTTTCATAACTCTTCAAGGTGTTAATGGCCCACTTTGGTGTCTTCAGATGAAAGTTTCATCATGAATCGAGCTATGGTATTTTTTGCAAAATATTTGGTGGTGCAGACGGTACTTTTAGACGCCATTTAAAGTTTATTTACAACTTTTCATGTTGAAGGTCATTATTTAATTTTTTTCAACTATTTTATTTGGAAAGCTGATAAAATTTCAATGCATTTTGATGTGCTATTTTATAATTTCCGTTAAGAAACAACAGAGTTATGTAGCTTTGAAAAATGGTTATTTTTTATTTACAAAAAAATCTAACTGAAGCTAACTCAAAAAATAAAAATGTTAGAAAGCTGAAGAAATACATGTGTTTTTAAGTCGCAAAAATGAACCAAATTTTCAATTTTGGGGAAAATCTGAAGACCCCCGGCGCAAATTGTCAGATAATAAAAAAAAATCCCCGTTTGTCAAATGATTATACACAAATGCTTTCAAGGCTACAGGTTGCTTTGGCCTACCAAAAAAAAAAGTCATTAGATGCTAAAATGAGCTACCTCTTGCTTGAGGTAGAGCTAAAACAGTGAAATACATCAATTTAAATTTGTTTTGTAGCTTAAAGAAATTGTGGTCTCCAAAGCAATCATTTGAAATATTTTTATCAGATTTCTTGAACAATCGACAAATTATCGTAACTAATAAAGTGTCGTTGAGCGATCCTTAGAGTTGACCAATTATTGACCTATTACAAATGCATGTAGCCTTTCTTTAGGCCAGGGATAAGCAACCAGCGGCACGCGGGCCGCATGCGGCCCTCGAGACATGTTTGTGTGGCCCGCGAAGCTTATCTCAAATTATATTAATATTTTTTTTTAACGAAAGATTGTTTATTATCATTAAATAGCAGTCCCTACTGAACCAAAAATAATGCATTAATTGCTTGATCAAATATGCACGTCGCTTATTTGCAGTTAAATAGCCCCACAATCATTCAAGATTATTCACTTTTTTGTAGGATTTCTCGGCAAAACAATATTTGCAGTTCAGTGATTTAACCCAAAAAGTTTGTAACGACTATTCAGGAAAACAGCATTTTTGGTGCATATGTTTTAATAACTGATTTTGTTAAATTTTGGCGTCCTGAATTCACAACATTTCACAGATTTTGTCAATCACTTCTGGTTTCGGTGATCTGGCGTGTGGAAATTTTAAAATTGATTAGTTTTTTGTGAAATCGATCTTTTATAACAGATAAACCAATAAACCTTCATAATAATCAAAAGCTGATTTTGAATCAATTTACTATCTTCATTCAATCCAGGCTCAGATATTGCCAAAATTTCAGAAAGTTATTGAAAATTGGATATTAAAGATTTTAACTCATTCAACAGCTTTGTCGAAGAATGCGAAATGATTTGACTTACGGTTCTAAAAATATCAAAGATTCAATTTAGTTTGATTTTTTTTTGTAAATTTCGTTAAAACTCCCATTTTTACAGGTTTGGAAAAAAATAACAAAAAGAAAACTTCCATAACTTCTTTTTCAGAATTCAAAATTACTCGCGATCTATGATAAGATTGATCATTAAGTCAATAAGTATTTATTTTTTAGTTTTGTCAAATAAGTACATAAATTGAATTACTTATTTTTTACCTCTTTTTAAATGTTATTTCGAAAACTAGAGCTGACAAAAAAAAACTCATTGAATATTTGGACTCAGCGCCCCCAAGTGAGTTAAAATCAACTCTGAGATTCCTTGCACCTCGGAAAAATGTGAATTTCGTTGTTTGGCTCTTTGTTTTGCTATTTTAAGAATCTTCATTGACAAATCATGCCAAATTTCGATTGAATTGAGTCATTTCACTTCAAAATTAGCAATTTACATTACCAAAGTTATGAGATTTTCATATTTCAGCCTTAGAAGACCTCTCCCAGAGATATTTATTATCTAAGAAAAATTATGAAATCTGTGATGACGAAAAATACTATCGCATTTGTTCGAAAAAAAACGGGGTATTCTCAGAAAAAGATTCGAATCTTTTTACAAACCATAGAAAAACTTTCAACATTTTTCGTTTTTTTTTTAAAATAAAAGGGAAACAAATGATGTTCCCCTTTTATCGAAAAGAATTTTCGCTTAACATTTCAAATCAATTTAAGCATTATGGATCTCTAATCAAGATTAGTGATTATTCAATTTCGGCTGGTCTAATCATTTTATACTTAAAAAAATGTTTATGCAAATACATGAATTCGTTTTATTTATCCTTTTTCAATTTTATTTTTGATAAAAACTTGTCTTTATAAAAAAAATACGTAAAGCTTTGCTTACTAATTTTACCTAAATGTTATTTTTAATGGCCCTTTGTTTCAAAAGGTTGCTCACCCCTGCTTAAGGCCAAGGAACAATCTGATCCCTAAAGGTTTGCAATCGTAAACACACGTCTTTTTCGGCCCAAATATTTGATACAAAATTTGGGAAATTTGGGATTTTATTTAAAAATACCCGGCTGAATCAAAGCAATCGAAAGATTCCTTTTAATTCAACCACGGTAAATGAAAAGTTCATATACCGGTATATCGATAGCAACTTACTACCTTCTTCAGTAAGCGTTTTCGAATCTTTCGATTGCTTTGATTCAGTTGAATCATTCAACCAAGTAGGCTCACAACACAACAAAATAAAAATGCCCGAGTTTTGGCTGAATTTATTCACTTTATTTGGAAAATCACACCAAAAAAAACAAATTGCAATTTTTTTTTATTTATGCCCCCACAACGAAATTTTTCGAACAAGTTTCATAAATATAATCATGGTAGGATTTTTGGAAGCCTTAAATACGATTTGAAATCAAATGCCCGGATTTTACTAGGTTATATTATTAAATTTCCTGAATTTGCCCGGCCCGGATGCGTGCTGAAAAAATTCTGGCAACCTTAAATACAGTTCATAATTCTATAGAAATGGGAAATACGCGCACTGTCACTTCGACTTTGAACTTACATAACTTTTTATTCCAATGATATTTTTTGATCAAATTTTCTGGATAAGATATGTTAACTATCACACTATTATATCATAAAATTTAAGCATTCTAAAGTTCGGGTGGCCTGCGATACAGTAATTTTTCAAAAATCGGACTTTTTTGACTTTTAGCATTCAAATTTCAATATCTCAGAAACTACGCTACACTGGTTTTGTTTTTGAAATCACATTTCTTTATTCATGCCTGAAATATTGTACCTCGCGTAACTTTTGATGCCATTTATAGAAATTTACAAAAACTTCAGACATACTAACTTTATATTCCAACAATTAAACTTTAGAAAGCTCAAACTTTGTGATATAGTAATTTGATAGTTGAGCTATCTTACGCGGAAAATTTGGAAAAAAAAATATCATCAAATTAAAAAGTTATGGATGTTCAAAGTCGAAGTGACAGTGCACGTGCTTCCAATTTCTATATAATTTTGAACAGTACAGTATATCCTTAATTATCAACTAGCTCTCTGGAGCCACGTTCTGATGACCAGAAAGAATGAGCGATAAAAGACTTCGTTTGCAAACGATTTCTTTCTTCAGAACAATGCACTTTGCCACAAGAACGCTTATGTAATGACTAAATTTCATATACTTAAGTTCAAATTCATGCAGGCTTTTTACGGTATTTGCCCACACATTGAAAGATGAATTACATAAATAAGTATTTCGCCAAAATTTGTTGGTAAGAAAACTTAATTAAATAATGCGGTTTGTTTCCATAAAATAGTTTTTTTAATCCTTTTCTATTAGGTATCTATTAACATACCTAAAATTCTCATTCTCTTAAATTTTTTGTCTAATTTGTAATTTTGTTTAGTTCTGCATGAAAAACTGCTACATTCTCAAGGAATATTATTAACACTAAAAGTGGCTCCAGAGAGATACTAATCATTTTTATAACCGCCGTTTTTGAAGTTTTCGATTTGAAACAAAATCTCTTTTTCAAGTGCTCATATCACGGTGTCTTTTTTCAGGAACTTTAAAAAGAAAAATTCGGCATCTCTGAAAATTCGCCAAATTATAAAGGAGACTCTCTTTTATCCAAAGAACTATTAACGAAATCCGCCGCAATCTAGAACACTACCTAGTTAGTTTTCGAATTTATTCTTATCATTATTCTTAAAATTTTAGAAAAATTATATTTAAATGAAAAAGAGAGTTCCACGCTAAATAATTTGTGATTTTTTTCACCTGAGCTTTTGGCTCAATTTTGAATTATTTTTAAAAATTTGTATGAACAAGTTTTGAAAAATAAAGCAAAATTTGCGAATACAGTTTAAAAGAAGAAGCCTTAAAAGCTTAACCCGAGTCATAACTGCACTCTGTCTCCCATAAGAATGAACAACAGAACACACTTTTATTATAGTGGTTAAATATTCATATTTTGATTTTTTTCCTTCTAATATTATAATCAAAAACTTTTTTCTCAACATTACTCTAATACAATTTTGTTCACAAATCTTCAAAAAGCTGTTCCAGACTCCCCGATTGATTTTTTCATGAAAAATGTATTGGATAGGTAAGAGTGAGAGTCTCTTCTATAATAAGGCAACTTTTGAGAGATGCCGAATTTTTGTTGTTAAAACTATTCTACAAAATACACCGTGCCTTTTTTTTAATTTTCTGCATAAAATATACGAACATATATCAAACGTTACCTGCATTTTGGATGTTGAAATTATCTTAAAATATAAAGGGTATACCTTGAAAAGCGTGTAAAAGTATAACTACTGCATATTTTTATACACTGCTGTTTTCGGGATATTTGAATCATTCAATATTATTATCTGCGAAGAGGAAGTAGAATTCCAGCCAAACTCAACTTGATATTTTGTTTATGTTGAAAGTTTATTTTAAAAACCTAAAAAAATAGCACTTGATTAGCTGAAACAAAGAAATTTTGAAAATTGAAGAAAATCGGAATACCCTAGGCACAAACTACTAGGAAAGTATACAACATTCCTTTAGATAATAATTTGAAAAATTCCAAAATTTATAGTTAATATTCAAAATTCTAATTTGTTATTTCTGTATTGTGGTTTCACATCTTGAGTTCATATAACTAATTGATTCTGATTTTTTTACATTCTAAACTTTTTCGAGAATAAAAGTGCACCTTATCTAAAGTTGATTGTTATCGAAAAAATGTTTTTGTTAAAGAGAAATGACATGATGTTTTTAAATGATCTATTGTATTGTTCTATTCGATTTTGAAACAAGCTGCCCGAAAAAAAAGTTCCTGCAAGTTGATAGTTTTTAATGCGAAACTCAGTAGAAAGTTATCGAAACGAAAAAGTAACTTAACCAACGTAACAAAAATATGGACATAAACGAATTGTGCTGCCTATCCGTGATTTTTTTTTAACCAAACGCTCAAATTAACTTAAACAAATCCCAATCGTGGTGAAGTTCACTATTCTAAATCCCTTCTAACCTATTTGAACGAGTCATTTACAAAGATTTGAGAGAAACCACAAAGGGAGGGTCGTTCGATAAACACTGTTCAAGTATTTTTTACAAATTAATTCAATCATAGATTATAGGAAGTTTCTAATTCGGGTAATCTATGAACTACTTTCAAAAGTTTTTTTTTTAAACATCATTTACAAACAGTAATAAAGAAAAACTTTAGATATGTCTAGCACGCAAACGGGACATAAGTTAACGTCAAAGTAGAAGAGGCTTCAGTTAGTATTCAAAAACTTTCATCGTAGGTATTTTACTCTAAAACAGAATTATTTTCAAAACTATAAGATTCAACACAGTGCTATAGTTAGAAAGTTGAACATGGAAAACTTTTGAGACACTCTTCAATTATAAAAAAAGTAACACTCACACGGACGCTCACACAAACGCACACTCACAAAATAAGTTTTTATTTTCCTACACGCACACGCACTGAGTCAACGAAAAAAAAGGAATACTTTTGCCAAACTAAATAAAACTTTTCAACGAAAAAAATGGAGATGAAAAACGGCACAAAACTAAACTAAGGTAACAAATAACATAAAACATAAAAACGACTCGAAGCATCTGCAGCGAGTGATGAGAAAACTAACTTAAGGCTAACAGAAAATTAACAAAAAAACGATGTAATCTCTCCGAATGGAATAGAATCGTATTGAAATCGATAAGAGCAGAGAAAAAGTAGATTAAGAAAGAAAGATAGATTTTTTTTTTCGGGTGTTTGGGAGGGAGAGAACAAACCTTTCTCTGATCACGTCGCGCGTCGTGGAAAACTCCACCGCGTACCCACACTCGCGCTGCCTGCTTCGGGACAAGGACCAACGAATGTCCCGCAGCAGCAACAGCAGCGACCAGACCAGTAGTCTAACTTACGGAAAGGAGGGGCACTTACCTTGCACTTTCACTGCTTCGCTGCTGGTTTCCAACGGTGGAAGTTGCTGTTGCGGGGAGATGTTAAACTCTGCTGGACTGGGTGGCGGGGTGGCTAGATCTTCGTTCCGGGTCGACGAAGCGATACCCATGATTGCACTTTCCCTCCGAATCTGCTGGAAGGCTTCGGTGTTGTCTGGGGAGGAAGCCGACGATTCCTTGCTGTGGGTTTTCTCGTCGGTTTCGTGTTCCTGCTTCTCTTCCGCTGGTTCATGGAACGAATCTTGTTTTTAAAAAGGACACAAAATTAGAGATTGTTTGAAATTAAGGAATTTGTAACTCACTTTCCAACGAGTGTTCCGGTTTTTCAACGCCATTCAGTTTGGCCGGATCAACCTCGTCGATGCCGTTTGTCGAGCCCAGCTGTTGCTTGGCCAGCTTCCGTTCACGTTCGTCCGTGACCAGTTCCAGATTGCTGATGGATTTGTTCACAATGTCTGGTCGGTTGATTTTGATGAGAGCTTGCTCGAGAACGTTTCCAGTGGCATCGCGGCCAGCTTGGCGGAGCCAAAGCCGCAACATTACGATGGACTGTTGGGCCTCATCGTTGGGATATTCTGCCTTGATAAGGTCGACATCACTGGGCAGGATCTGGAGTTCCTCTGCTAGCAGAGGCCAGTCCGAACCAAGAAGATTGCATATATCGGTAATTTTGATGTCTGCTTTGTGAATGTCGCTGGTGCCGTCACCGTTCTGGAAGGTGAAGTTCAAAGTTTTGCTACGATTGGCTGCATTGACGATGGCTTGCTGATCGATGTTCAAGACTTCGGTGGAGCTTTGGTCGAATTCGGAGCCCGTCTCCAGTTCGTCGCCACCCAGGCCATATTTTTCGGGAGGCAGAGTGAAGTTCAGTGTGCACAGCGGCGTTGGAGTCATCTCCCCTTTGGCCACTTTGGGTTCGTTCATGAATGAAATGCGACCGAGAAGATCGTCCAGATTGTTCTTAATTTTAACGGGGAAGGTGAGTCGATTTTCTTTGAACGCATTGAATGTGATTGAAAGTTGTTCGCCGCTCTTCAACACTGGTACGATATTGCCGGCGAACTCCAAATAGATGATCCGACCTTCGCACACCTCCACATCTCGTGATTTGGCGATTTCGGTAAAATGTTCCTGCTGCTCTAAGGTCTTGTCTTCCTTGTCGTCGGTCATACAGAACACACTGAGTTTGGCTTCACTTTGATCTACTCGTTTGGCAAATACTACAAACTTGACCATGAAAGGAACATGGGACATGTGGGAATACAGATCCGTGGCCATCTTGGTGGCTTCGTTGATATTACGGCAGTCCATCAGCCAGAATCGTGCTGATACGGTCGTTGTAAATGAAACGCAGTCATTGACAAAGGTTAGCGGCGTGGAACCGGTAACGTCTTCCCAGACGGCCTTGTTCTGGCCTCCGGTGATCGAGCAGAGCAGTCGAAGGGTCGGGGCATTACCCGAGTATTGATTGATCATGCCCGAGTTGTAGGCTTTCGGGGCCGGCATGCTGAGGGTAATTGCCTTGTGGAACTTTCGACGCCTCGGCTCAACCGTGACCACCGGAGAAACCGCCACGCTGCGACCAAGTAGATTCGCCGTTGCGTTCATATCGATCGGTTGAGCCTGCAGCCCTACGCGGATCTTCTTGGTCAGCGCGTACTCCGGGAAGATCGCCTGTACCAATGGAACTGCTGTGGCAGAAACGGTGCCACCCTCGGGTCCAATAGCGTGAACTTCCTGCCGAATACGGGACACAATAGCAAAGTAATGGGGGAAATCATTCGTTAGGATACGAGTGATTCTATTGGTGTGCAGATCCTCAAGGAAGTTCAACGTATCCCCCTTGAACGTTTCGTTCAGAACGTCGTGGATGGCTTCTTCACTGTCGTACAAGGTGTGCTCCCTCCACGTTTCTCCATTGTCCGATCGTAGTATGATAATCTCACGCTCCTTATCTCTCAGTGAAGCAAAGTGTGGAACTTCAATGA
Source organism: Uranotaenia lowii (assembly GCF_029784155.1). Lineage (NCBI taxonomy): Eukaryota > Metazoa > Arthropoda > Insecta > Diptera > Culicidae > Uranotaenia > Uranotaenia lowii. The sequence goes on along the minus strand of NC_073692.1, from coordinate 103,161,213 downwards.
TGACTGGCCTACAAAAATTCAAAAGAAAAAAACAATTAAACACAATTTTAAAATAAAAAAAATTAAGTCACTCACCCCAAAAACTTCGCACCGACCGGTGCCAATTCCAGAATCCGACTGATCAGCGCTTCACCTTCCATCAGTGGCGGTGCATTTGTGATCCGATTCGGCTTAACATACCGGCAAGTGATGCGGGTTGGCTGGGCGGCCGACCTCGGAGGAACGATCACCCGGACGCCACTGTGCCGGCATCCGCGCATGGCTCCACCCCGGGCATCGACCAGGAACGAAACCAGGAACCTACGGTAGTTTTCCGGAAACATTGTTAGACACGACACGTTGTTGGATTAGTTAAAGTGACTTCCAAATTACATTTGAAACTGGCAATGTTAGATAAGTACATGAATGAGCACTACTACTGAGAATGGCGAAATAAAAAAAAATAGCAGCGATAACTACTAAACAGGCAGAAAGAAAGGAGGGAATGATCAATAACGAGTAGTGTGATACGAGACACGGTACATGAATAGGGAAACCACAACCACAAAAACTAACTACTGTTTATGGGGGGGAGGCTGCGCTAAACGAGTCAGCCCCGCTGTTGATAATGCTTGGTCGAAATGTTTTGGACGTCTCAGATCATAAGCAGGATAAAGATTTAAGCATAGCAAATTCAAACGTCAGAGAGCTTGCGTTTGATTTAATTTTTAACATACTCAGCTTGCGGAATGAGAGCTTTTTTCATTTTTGACGTAGAATTACGTCTTACGGCAACACTATAGGGGGGCAAATTGAAATTCGCGAACGGATCTCGCGTCACGAAAAACGCCTCTTTCAGAGACATCCTTTCCAGATAACATTTTGTATCGGCTGTGTGTTGGTACACCAATACCAACGAAGTTCGTATTTGATTTGAGCTTGGAAATTTATAAATATAGCTGCGGAGCTGTAGTCGAGATTCAGTCATTTTGAAAATTTCTGAGATGCTTGTCTTCCGTGTCTGCAGTCTCGGCTTCAGCTGCCGCTTCCCCAGTCAGACCCATTCAACCAAGAATGAGGCCGCAGCAAAACAACAATAGATGATGGAAAAAAAAGCTTCAGTTAGTTGATTGACGCAGTCAGAGGTCCAGCAACGAAAAAAGTGGCTGACATGGCTACAATAGCTGCAGATGTTTCTTCTGAGCCAGTTTGTCCACCCAACCATAATTTTTAACAGTTCTTCTCAAAACTTTAGTTTAACTGAAATTGAGAGTATTAAATTCAAAACAATCTCTTGGCATTCTGTGTGATATTTTTATGCTCAGAACCATGGCCGTAGGAACGGGGGGGTTTTGGGGGTTAAACCCCCCCCATGAGGGTCCAAAAAAGCAAGCGAGGTATTCTACTCTACACTCAAAATTTTAAATTCAAATTCAAATTATGATAATAGATCAAAGTTATTCAAAAATAAAAATCTAGATTAAAAACTAATGCCAAAACCTGAAAAACCCATCCCAAGTTCAAAATTCTGCAACTGTTTTTCAAAATTTTCTCACTTCTCATAGAATAAATAGACAGGGGGCAGTTCAATTTAAAAAACCAGGCAAAATCCGGGTATTTGATTTCAAATTGTCGACCAAAATCCGAACAATATCCAGACAATTTTGGCCAAAACCTAGGTATTACTCATCAAAATCAATTAAAAATAACTGGATTAAACATTTCATATTTATTTTTTTGAATTTGCCACACAATTTGTTTTTAAAGTTTGATTTGAGAATGAGGATGAGAATAAACCCGGCAAAATCCGGGCTTTTCCAATGAAATCCAGGCAACAAGATTGAACCGAACTTTTTCCTTAATTTTATTCTAAATATCCGGGCGAACTCGGTTAATCGGGCAATCTGGCAACCTTATCATCTAAATTCAGGTCTGAATATTGAATTTGAAATTAAACCAATATTGAAGGTTCTGGTTCCATATTCTCATAACCAAAATTGTATTTCTACATATTTTCGTATTTCTGGTTCTGTATCAAGTTTAGGATTCTTGATTTTTTCAGTTCAAATAATCGTTAGAAATTAGGAATGAAAAGCTGCTTTGAAATCCTGGTTCAAATTCGGTTTTACATTTCATATCAAATTTTAATCATGTTTTTCGAATATCATATGCATAATAAATGCATATGCATAATAATATGCATGCATATGCATAATAAAGAATAATTTTGCTTTATATTGAAATTCGAAGTTTATAAACTTTATTCTAACACAAAATTTAAACATTTAAATCTTCTAAGTGACGATCCAAAATGGAAAACTCGGATTCAACATTTGAAATTCCCATGATTCACAAAATAGATTAAAAATTACTAAATGAAATAATGAAAGAAGATTAAACCATCGCTACAGAATTCAAATAATAGATTCATTAATGATGGCTCCAAACTTGCCTTAAAAAATTCTGATCTGGAATTAAGAAACGGAAAAAGTATTTTTATACATTTAAAAAATCGTATAGAAACTCGGAAACAGATTCAAAGTTCAATTTTTGAATCCAGGTGCAGGATTCAGGATCAAAATTCAGATTGAAAATTTACAAAAGGTAAAGCTTGTGAATGAGTTTTTCAATCAATATAGAATTGTTGAGAAATTCCAAAGAACATAAGCTTGTCAATTTAATTACCAGATTTCAAACACTTTATCAGAATTAGTTGGACACACAATCCAGCTGAAAATCACAAATATAAAGTAGAATTTGAGTTAATGTTCTCATTTTGTTTTATGCAAAATATTAAAATTATATTTATAAAAATCGTCCTTGAGATTTTCATTATAGAATTGATTCTTAATGAAAAATATTTTCTGTTAAAGAAACCTGATCTTTACCCAAAAAATCTGCTCAAAATTTTATATTTTCTCGGAGTTTTGTTTAACATTATAAATATTGCAGTGTTTTTAAAGCCAAATTCCAAATCAAAATCACAAATTTAGTTCAAGTTTGCATCATGAATGTTTGACCCGAAAATTTTTGATCTCTTACTGTTTTTTTTTTTAAATTTTATTAATTTTCATCAAAAGTTAGAATTTTAGAATTTGCAAAAGAGTTTGCAAGATTGGGCTTGTTTGATTCGAGTAAAAAATAAGTTCTTTTCAACGAAATTGAAGGCTACTCTAAAAAGAACTTATGCTATACTCAAATCCAATAACTTGGATACCTATATCAGACTCTTAAACAAATAAAAAGTTTAACCATCAATGAAAGAAAATTCCATATCTTGTTTTTTAAGGTGCATTATAAAAATTCAGCTCACTTTTTAAGCTAAGGACCACTATTTTGAAGTTACGATTTAATGCGAATACTATTAATGAGTTCTTAAAAATGAATATTCATATATGTATTTAGTTACAAACATAATTTGTTTTAATTTTTTTCGTGCGTTTTTGGGCAAAAAGTCATAGGTAAAAATCTGTCACCAAAACCCCCCCCATGAGTCGGTTCTTCCTACGGCCCTGCTCAGAACCTAGTCCACACTTTAAGTCCACATTTAAGTTGGTGAGGTTGGTCTTTTTTTTTCAAACAGATTAGCTCCTCAGATGTATCAGTCATGTTTTTCGTTTATGTTATGATTTTCATTTTTGTCTCTTATGTCATGGTAGTCAATTTTTACGATTCCCTGCACTTTGAACTTAGAAAGTTCAGTAGATCTATGGATGGAACAATTAGTGGCCCTTAAAAGCACCCAGTATCAGAAAGCCGACATACCAAAACGCTGGATGTTTAAGAGCATTAATTCCTTAATCCGTAGTGGTAAAAAAAATCTGTAAACTCTGCTTCCTTACTGCTGATTTTCTTCACATCACGAACAAACGCCGTCGCTTACTGCGACCACACGATATGACGTTCCAGTACCAAATAAAGCTCGCGTGAAGGAGCTGCTGGCTTTTTATAACCTTCCAGCTTGTCCAACACTGTGGTAATTTTCATCGTGTTGGACAAGCTGGAAGGTTATAAAAAGCCAGCAGCTACTTCGCGCGAGCTTTATTTGGTACTGGAGCGTCAAATCGTGTGGTCGCAGTAAGCGACGGCGTTTGTTCGTGATGTGAAGAAAACCAGCAGCAGAGTTTAGGGGTGTTTACCATTACGGAAAGTTGAATTGATACTCTCAATTATCCAACGTTTTAATCTTTTGGCTTCCTGATATTAATGCCGTATTTGTTTTCATCTGGTGGCCAACCGGTTGTGCACCAACTGCTGTCATCTTCATGTAAAAAAAACGCTTTGACAGCACTTGGTGCACAACCGGTGGACCACCAGGATGAAAACGAATATGGTATAAATGATACTAACTGTTTGTTCCTTAAAAGAGTCTTAATCAAATAAATAATTTCTTTGAATGTTAAAAAACAAGGGGTTATGCGAAAAACCTGTTATGCAGGATATTTTTTTTAATTTCTTGATTTTTCCCTGTACCGTGTAAACTTGGAACATTTCAGATTGTTCGATCGGATTTAAAAGGGGACAAAACAAAAAATCCACGACCGAACAAAATTTCAAATAAAAATGAAGAATATGATAGTGAACGGCCTCTTGGGACACCAAAAAAAAATATTGAAGCTAGGTACTTTAAGGGTTTGAGCGATCAGCATAGAATTGAGCTGTCACAAAAATCTAGTAAAGTATTTGTAATTCTACGATCACAGTTGTGTAATATACAACCTCTTCCAACTTTTTTTTTTTTTTTATCAAATTTGATTGAAAAGGTTACCTCTAAAAGAATGTTCGTAATAGGATTTTTTAAACAAAATTTTTAGTTTTGTGTTTCTTTATATTTTTCTGTACAAATGATCATAAGTTTCTTTAGAACAATAATTTTTTTTTTTTGGAATATTGACATGTTATCGACAATCTATTTCAAACGAATTTGGTTTTATGAACACAGTACTTGAATTATTTGCAATCATCGCTAACTATCTTAGTTGGGATTCAACCTAACAGTTTGAAGCTCTTACTCAAATTAACCGCCAACATCAACATAAACTTTATCAATTCGGCTCAAACTCCACAAAATTCGAGAAAATGCTCGTTTCACTTCCTCCAAGCGACTATGATAACGTTTTTCTCATATTAAATCACTGAGATTGTGGTTTAACTAATTTTTATGTTATCACGTAAAAAAGGAAAGTTATCCTCAAAAATATTTTAAAAAAATTTAAGGGTACCCTCTCTTTAAGGACCAGTGAAAGCTCGAATACTGTCAGATTAGACGATAGTGAAGCTTATCTGCTATGCCGACGACATTGACGTAGTCGGCAGATCATCTGTGGCGGGTTGAGGAAACCTATAGCAAACTGAAACGCAAAGCAGGATGGATTGAGTTAATGATTCATATACGTTCAAGACGAAGCATATGCTGGCCTGCGGATCCGAGACCGATCGAACCTGCTTGTCCAGTAATAAACAAGGTCATGATCGACGGCGACGAGCTGGAGATAGTCGAAGTCTTTGTCTACCTTGGCTCACTGGTGGCCGCAGACAATGATACCAACCGTGGAATCCGGTGGCGTATGATCCGCGTAAGTCGTGCCTACTCTAGACTCCACAAGAAACTGCGGTCGAGAAGACTTATCCTTCGCACGAAGTGTAACCTGTAGATTACGCTCACTAGACCGGTTGTACTCTACGAGCACGAGACGAAGATATTGCTCGAAGAGGATCTGCGTAAAATAGAAGTATTCGAGCGACGAATGTTAAGAACCATTTTTAGCGGCGTGCAGGAGAACGAAGTTTGGAGGCTGTTGGGACCCCCCGTCATCATCGTCATCAACCAACTCATCCGCTGACAGCCGTCAGCCTGATAGACGTCACGGCTCCTACGATGATGGGCGGAAGCTCAACATAAGTGTCATTCCATCTTTACCTTTTATATTGCGATCTCGAGTAGTTAACACTTTTAATGTAGTCCTCAGAGTTTTAATATACACCAATAATTTTAAACTATAAAATAGTGTTTTACTACGCCCACACAATGATATCGCAACAGTGGCGACGAGTATTGTGTGTAGTCCGTCGTTTAAAAAAAATCGCGAAGTCGGTAACCTCTAAATCGTCGCGTCATGACAACTCCTACGGTACCAGGTTCGGTTAGCAACCAGCAGCCGCAGAGCATGACCGAGGTCATTATGCAGATTTTGTCCAACCAGCAAAGTCTCATGACGAAAATGTCGGAACAATTGGTCTCAACTCAGCAGACGATCCAAAATCTATCACGTGACGAAGTCGTGTTGAATTCGCTTTCCAGTAATATGGCCGAGTTCACGTACGACAAAGAAGGCGGACATACTTTCGATGCTTGGTTTTCGCTATACATCGATCTTTTTGATAGCGATACTTCCAAGCTAAATAGACGACGCAGCAAAAGTACGACTTTTTTTGAGGAAGTTGAGTCCCCCCAACCATGAGCGGTATAGCAGTTTCATACTACCCAAGCTCGCTCGGGAATTTTCATTCGCGGACACGGTGGAAAAGCTGAAATCTTTGTTTGGAGCGTCTATCTCTTCGTTCCGGAGGCGCTACAATTGCCTGCAGACTTCAAAACAGGAGAGTAAAGATTATTTGGCATACTCCTGCCATGTGAATAAAGCTTGTGTTGATTTCAAGCTAACCGAATTACAAGAAATCAACCGTTGACACTGAGATCCGTATGAGGCTTAATAATAAACTAAACGAAAATGTGAACTTAACGTTACAACAAGTTGCCGAACAGTGTAACAGCCTAGTGAACCTCAGACAAGATACGGTCTTAGTGGAAACGGCTCCAGCAGGGAAAGTGGTGGCTCAGAAAAAGTGGCCGAAAAAGCAAAACCAGCACCCGAAGAACAACAATAATGTGCATCCAAGAACTCCGTACTGGTCTTGCGGGGGCATGCAGTTTCACAAAGACTGTCGCTTCCGTGAGCACAAGTGCAAACAGTGTGGAAAAATAGGACACTGCGAAGGATATTGTACGTGCTTTTCTTTGAACGTTTCGTCATCTGCGTCCGGGTGGAATAAGAAGAACAACAAAATGTTTCAACAAAAACATTGAGTGTGAACCAACTAACCACCGGACGAAAATTTGTGAATGTAAAAGTGAATAGTGTACAATTAAAGGGTTATACGGTCAAAATTTGGTCAATATCAACTTGACATATTTCTTTCAATTTTGCATTCAAAAAACCTGAACACCCCTCATTTTGAAGGTGTGTGTGTAGAATGCAGCTCCTATTTTGATTTTGGAATTCACTCTTCAGTTGTCAAAATGCCGTCCAAGGAAGAAGAGCAGTGTATCAAAATTTTGCTCGCTAAAAGTTGCCAAATCAACCGTTACAAATGTAATTAAAGTGTTTGGAGAACTTTTGTCGACAGCCAGGAAGTCTGGATCGGGGGGAAATCGAAAACCGGAAGCCGCTGAGAAGACAAAGAGAGTTGCCGGTAGTTTCAAGCGAAACCCTAACCTCTCTCTCTCTCCGAGATGCCGCAAATAAGCTGGGTGTATCGTCTACAACCGTGCATCGAGCCAAAAAACGAGCCGGACTACCGACTTACAAGAAGCTAGTGACTCCAAATCGCGATGATAAACAAAATACGACGACCAAAGCGCGATCCCGGAGGCTGTACACGACGATGCTGACGAAGTTTGACTGCGTGGTAATGGACGACGAAACCTACGTCAAAGTCGACTACAAGCAGCTTCCGGGACAGGAGTTTTATACGGCAAAAGGAAGGGGAAAGGTAGCAGATATTTTCAAGCACATGAAACTGTCAAAGTTCGCGAAGAAATATCTAGTTTCGCAAACCTTCTGTACTTGTGGTTTGAAAAGCAGCATTTTCATGGCCTCCGGGACTGTCAACCAAGAAATTTACGTGAAAGAGTGTTTGAATAAACGTCTGCTGCTTTTCCTGAAGAAACACGGTTGTTCCGTACTGTTTTGGCCGGATTTGGCATCTTGCCATTACGGTAAAAAGGCCATGAAGAGGTATGCCGCCAACAACGTGCAGGTGGTTCCCAAGGACAAGAACCCTCCCAACACGCCAGAGCTCCGCCCAATTGAGAAATACTGGGCTATTGTCAAGCGGAACCTAAAGAAGACCAAAAAATCTGCAAAGGACGAGCAGCAGTTCAAGGCAAACTGGCTTTCTGCGGCGAAGAAGGTGGACAAGTTGGCTGTACAAAATCTGATGGCAGGGGTTAAGCGTAAGGCCCGGCAATTCGGATTTGGAAAAGCGAAAGCCTAACTGAATATTTTCCCTGAATTTTATACTAATTAAACTTGAAAAAGAAATTTAATTTGATTTTTTAAATAAACGATTTCACCGATTTACACGCGTTTTCCCTTGATCAAATTTTGACCGTATCACCCTTTACGATTGCAATTGGACATAGGATCGGACATTTCAATCATCTCCTAGCGATCCTGGATCAAAATTGGCCGTCCAAAGATCCAGTAAGCAGATTGCAGTGCCAATACAGCGTCCGGAGGGGCGCTCAATCTGGTATCACAGTTCCAGTGCCAGATCACAGTCAACGGAACCACCAAAGGTGGTGGGGGTTACATCGCTCCGTCTAACGTCAACCTCGATATATTCGGCATCGACTGGCTTGATCTGGTTGGATTGTAGGACAATCCGATCAGCAGTCTCTGCAACAAGGTCGACGTTCAGCCATCCCAGAGCTTGGCTGCCCTGCGAACACGATTGCCTAACGTTTTCACGGACAAGATGGGCCTGTGCAACAAATCTCCAGTCCATCTAGTTCTCAAGGGTGATCCAAAGCCGGTATTCCGACCGCGTATAGTATGGAGAGTGTCTTCGAAGAGGAACTCCATCGGCTCGAGAAATTGGGAATCATTAAGCAGGTCGGTTTTTCCGATTGGGCAGCACCAATTGTCGCCGTACGGAAGCCGAATGGAACCGTGCGGATCTGCGCGGATTTCTCGACCGGCCTCAACAGCGTTCTCGAACCGAATCACTACCCGTTGCCTCTTCCGGACGACATTTTTACTAGAATGGTTGGCTGTCGGATTTTCAGCCACAGCGACTTATCCGACGCTTACCTGCAGGTTCCGGTGGACGAGGCAAGCCAGCAGCTACTCACCATCAACACACACAGGGGCTTATTCCGGTACACAAGGCTCTCGCCAGGCATCCGGTCCGCCCCTGGTGTCTTTTAGCAGCTGGTTGAGACCATGCTAGCAGGCCTAGCATTACCCAGCTAGGCAGGTCCCATCGCTGCGCTTCTACTTGGGGCGGTGAATTATTATGGGAAATATGTTAAGGAGATGCGTGCCCTACGGTACTCCATGGACCAACTGCTCAAAACTGGTGTCAAGTTCGAGTGGTCCAAAGCTTGCCAAACCTCTTTCGACAAGTTTCGGGAAGTTCTGCAGTCACCGTTGCTTCTAACACATTTCAATCCGAAGCTAGACATCATTGTGTCCGCCGACGCCTACAATGTTGGCATTGGCGCCCGCATCGCTCATCGCTTCCCTGACGGCAACGTTAAGGCAATTTGTCGTATTTCTCGTGGCCTCATCCCGGCCGAAAGCAATTATAGCCAAATTGAAAAAGAGGGCCTGGCTTTAATTTTCGCAGTCACATGGTTCCACCGGATGATTTACGATCATCGCTTCATCCTGGAAATCGATCATAAGCCGCTCCTTTCCATCCTCTGATTTAAGCAGGGAATCTCCGTCTACACAGCCAACCGGCTACAAAGATGTGCCTTGATTTTATTACTCTACGATTTTGGAATACGCTATGTGTCAACTGATTTCTTCGGCCACGCCGGCATATTATCACGGCTTATTAATCGACACGTCCGGCCAGAAGAGGAATATGTCATTGCAAGCCTTGAGCTCGAACACATGGTTACGAACTGTTGTCCATCAATCGCTTTCGAATTTTCCACTTTCGTTTAAGGTCATCCAATCTGAAACTGGAAAAGACAACACTCTTCAACAAGTCATTCGGTTCATCCAGTCTGGATGGAATCCGAAACAATCAAGTATTTCCGATGAAAAACTTCAACAGTTTTTCCAGCGACGTGAAGGTCTTTCTGTAGTCGCTGGTTGTGTGATGTATGGAGAACGACTGACCATCCCGACCGGAAACCAAAAACGAGTGCAGCAACAGTTACATAAAGGCCATCCAGGGATCAAGCGAATGCGCTCCGTAGCTCGCCAATATGTCTATTGGCCTAACATCGACGAAGACATTGCCAAACTCGTTCGGGCATGCCATGAGTGCGTTAGTGTGGCCAAAACTGACCGGAAAAGCGACCTCGAATCCTGGCCAACTCCGGAAAAGCCATGGCAAGGGCTTCATCTCGATTACGCTGGTCCTGTTGACGGGTACTACTACCTTGTATTACTTGTCGACTCTTACTCGAAGTGGCCAGAAATCGTTTGTACCAAAGAAATTACCACAACAGCTACTCTGCGGATGCTCCGCGGAATTTTCGCCAGATTCGGGGTCCCGGATACGCTTGTGTCCGATAACGGCACACAATTTACCAGTTACCAGTTTCAGCGTTTTTGTGAAACAAATGGGGATTTTTTTTTATTATCTGACAATTTGCGCCGGGGGTCTTCAGATTTTCCCCAAAATTGAAAATTTGGTTCATTTTTGCGACTTAAAAACACTTGTATTTTTTCAGATTTCTAACATTTTTATTTTTTGAGTTAGCTTCGGTTAAATTTTTTTGTAAATAAAAAATAACCATTTTTCAAAGCTACATAACTCTGTTATTTTTCAACGGAAATTATAAAATAGCACATCAAAATGCATTGAAATTTTATCAGCTTTCCAAATAAAATAGTTGAAAAAAATTAAATAATTACCTTCATCATGAAAAGTTGTAAATAAACTTTAAATGGCGTCTAAAAGTACCGTCTGCACCACCGAATATTTTGCAAAAAATACCATTGTATAGCTCGATTCCTGATGCAACTTTTATCTGAAGACACCAAAGTGGGCCATCAACTCCTTGAAGAGTTATGAAAGAAATAATGACGATAAATCTCTTTTTTTGCGACGAAAACAAACAATGGTCGAACAACTGCACTCACATATGGAGGTAGCGCGCACTTCTAACAACATGGAAACAATAGAACTTATCAAAGCAGGTAAAAACACTTCTTTTTCGTGCTTTGTAGAGTGTTTGCAGCAAAACTGACTTTAAATTTTAACCAAAATTCTTAGTATCGTATTGTTAATGTGGTATAACTAATAATGGGAATGTTGCTTTAACAACCTGGTCATATACTATATAACTTATTAACTTCTCGATCAAAGATCATTGTGAAGCATAATCAATGCCAATAGTAGAAGGTTCAGTCCCTGTGTTTGGGATCACAAAAATGTGATTAAAAATGAAATATAGGCGTGCTTTACATTGTTTTTATATCGGGAGCTATGCACTGGACACCAAAATCCTTTCCCATTGATAAAAAAAAGTATGAGAAAATGGCACAAATGTTGTAAAAATAATCGAAGAGCTCAGTATGGCCAGCCCAGGCTGTAAAATGATGAAAAAATGATACTTCTACCGTATTCGTTTTATACATTCGCCCAGTTTTGAGGTTTACCATACTAGAAAGAACATAATTCGTCGTCAGTGTTTTGCTACCTCGATCGCTCACACACGAATCTTCAGAGTTCCACCGTCCATTTTATATAAAATCTGGGGAATTACGGATGCAAAACTTAGCGCATAAACTTCTAAAAATGACAGTAAAATGTGCATAACTTGTTGTGACCTGGTGCAAAACTGAGTATAAACGAATACGTTATTTGATTTTTGGATATAACATGAAGTCAGTTAAGCTGCAACAATCTACCGCCCCTACTTTCATAACAGTCCCATATGCGAAAACAAGCAAGCGAGGAAATCAGCTTTTTCTGTTTTGGAATATATTTTTAAATTGTGACCACCACTTTCAGCATAAACGAAAATCGTTTCTAGGTTGTCATAATATATCGTAAGACCTGGAATTTTTGAAATTGGGTTATTGGTAAGGTCGAGAGCACCATTTTTATTCATTACGGGACTGTTAATCGACTTTATTTGAAACCTTTTTTGATCATTTTAGAACTTCTAAATGCAATTGCCAGAAAAAAGCATACTTTTGGAAAAAATATCGTGAATTCCACATTGTTAGTTGAATCTTTTTACGATTTTTGACTGCATCCGATAATTTTTCGCTCAGGAAGTCATTCCTAAGAAAGTCAGACCTTCCTTCGAAAACTACTGTGCATCATTCGACATCAAGTGAATTGAAAAAATGTTTAAATGATTCAAAGCAATAAACCAAAGACTATTTCGCCGAAAAAAGCATTGAAAAGTAACCACATCCGTGGTATTTCACATATGGGGCTGTTATTCAGATATATTCCATATACGACAGCCACGAATTGATATTTTTTTCGATATTGCTAGAACAAAACCTCTTTTTTAAGTGTTCTATTTTGAAGCCTTATGTTGAACTAAAATGATGAAAATTCATATGGGACTGTTATGCGAGTAGGGGCAGTCTGAAAAGGATAGAAAAATAGTGTTTTTTACCTACTTTGATAAGTTCTTTTGTTTCCATGTTGTTAGAAGTGCTTGCTATCTCCATATGTGATTTCAGTTGTTCGACCATTGTTTGTTTTCGATGCAAAAAAAGAGATTTATTGTCATTATTTCTTTCATAACTCTTCAAGGTGTTAATGGCCCACTTTGGTGTCTTCACATGAAAGTTGCATCATGAATCGAGCTGTACAATGGTATTTTTTGCAAAATATTCGGTGGTGCAGACGGTACTTTTAGACGCCATTTAAAGTTTATTTACAACTTTTCATGATGAAGGTAATTATTTAATTTTTTTCAACTATTTTATTTGGAAAGCTGATAAAATTTCAATGCATTTTGATGTGCTATTTTATAATTTCCGTTGAAAAATAACAGAGTTATGTAGCTTTGAAAAACGGTTATTTTTTATTTACAAAAAAATTTAACCGAAGCTAACTCAAAAAATAAAAATGTTAGAAATCTGAAAAAATACATGTGTTTTTAAGTCGCAAAAATGAACCAAATTTTCAATTTTGGGAAAAATCTGAAGACCCCCGGCGCAAACCCGTCAGATAATAAAAAAAAATCCCCAAATGCCATGATGCATCTAAGGACCGCATCGTTTCATCCACAGTCAAACGGCCTTGCCGAGAGATTTGTAGACACCTTTAAAAGATCTCTCAAGTAAATAATCGCCGGGGGAGAGGCACTAGACGAAACAATTGATACGTTTTTATTGTGCTATCGTTCAAAACCATGCAGGAGTGCACCGAGTGGGAAGTTGCCTGGAGAACTTCTGCTGGGCCGAAAAATGCGAATCAGCCTAGATTTGCTTCGACCACCTTCCGAAGTACACAAAGAAGGAAGAATCAACCAAGAAAAAACATGGTACTAAAGCGAGGAACTACAGCATCCAAAGTCTCGTTTAGGTCAAGGTGTACCGTAACAACGATAGGACCTGGAAAGCCGGTGTCGTCCTGGAACGCTTGGGAAATGTCATGTATAACGTGTGGCTTCTCTCTAAGAAACCTCTAAGGAACCATAGCCAGTGGAAGGTCGTCGGGGCAGAGCCATATGGGGGTCGTTGAGCCGAGACCACTGAAAAGTCGTCGAGCCAGAGACCGTGGAAGGTTGTCGGGCCAGCAGATGACTGGGAGATCATCAAACGGGAAGCCAGAAGGTCGACAAGCCAGGAAATAAGGAAGGTCGTCGGACAGGTGCCATGGAAGGTCGTTTGGTCGGATCCTTGGAAGGTCGGCAAGTCGGGAGTCAACGGAAGGTCGTCGGACTTGCGAGCGGGGTACCACGGAAGGTCGCCAAGCTAGTGCCATGGAAGATTTTCGGACCGGAAAGCCAAGTGGAGGTTGTCTGGCTGGAACCACTAGGAGGCGCAGGTCTTAGGAAAGGCGTCGAGGCGAAGGAGAAAGGTTCGAGCTGCATCAAGGGAGTCGAGACAAGAGGTTAGATGGAAGGTCGTCGGATCAGGGGTCACGGGTTAGATCTCTAAAGCATGGATCACGACAAATCTGGACATACTGTTTATTATACCATAGCGCTCCTAGTTGTCGGTCTGGAATATTTCATTGCGATTCGTTTTGTTCCAAAAAAGTTACACTCACGTCAAAAACCCGACGTTGTCAGGTTCAAAAATCGCGAAATCGTTAGAAATGGTCATATCGACGGTGTGCAGCGTTCTCAAACGTTTCCGTGAGATGCATACTATCGATCAACAGGTTCATACCAAGCGTCATAGTGGAATTAAGGATCGGAAACTGCATTTGAAGGTGTTGAAAACGATCAAGGCAAACACAGGGTAGTCGGACTACGACATCGCCAAGAAATTTAACGCCGACCGGTGCAACGTCAGAAGGATTCGTCTGCGCGAAGGAATACAATCTTATTGGACCAGTAAGCAACCAAACCGGACATGGAAGCAGAAAACTCGTTCATAACAGTGATTAAAGAAGTAGGTCCCAAGTGATTCCCTCGTGGTACACCACTGTTTACCGAGAATACGGTGGATCTCGCATTCCCAAGCTTCACGAACTGGACAAATACACTGCAGGAAAGTACCGGTAATACCATTTTCAAATAGAACTGACAGAAGAGCATTAATATTAATCACGTCCAATGCCTTTGACATGTCGATATAACATGGTGTCGACTTGTGATCCCTGCATCATCCGATGTTAGTTAGATGAAGATATCCGGCGAATAGTTCTGAAGCCTGATCCACCAAAGTATTTGCGTTTTTATTGTTGAAAGAAATATTTTTCGGGACTAAATTCGCCTTACGTTTGGAATTGACGTACTTCCAAAAATGTTTCGGTTCTGTTTGAATATCTCTTTGAAGTTCGTTTAATTACGACTTCTTCCGGTAAGCGAACATTATTCGGCAGAAGATGAAGATTAATTTCTTTATTTCGATACTCAGTTGTGTGTTTTTTTTTTAAAATTGAAAGTAAATTGAAGTTATGGTGTAAGACGGTACACTATGAAAATAAATGAATATCATGATAACTCGTTCCAATATGGTATTGAACCTGAGAAACTCGCTTATTTTTAAATTTCTTCAAAATATCCTGATTGAAAGTTGAAGGACAATCCTTTAACCTTTATACTAGTGTTATGTCCCAAATATTTCGTGGAAACTGATAGAAACTGGTTTGCGTAATTTTTTCAAATTAAAAGTCAACACGTTATGAAATATTAAGGAAGTAAAAGAAAATTCAGTATATGGTCAACTGCAGAAAGAGAATAATTAAATTTTTTTATAGTTAGAAGCACACATTAAAAATCAGACATGCATATACATATGTTACTTCAAAGTTTTAAATAATTATCGTCATGATTCTGTTAAAAGCTTATCAGTAGATTGTTTGGTGCAAACGACGCATAGCTATGGAAGCAATTATTTCAATCGTTAGTAATAAAGTCTTATAGCTACATCAAAAACAGTATGTTATGTTAGTGTTCAATAAAACTTCAATCTCACTCGGTACATCTCAGCATTAAAGGTTTAGCAGCAAAACAAAACTAAGCGGGAGGATCAATGTTTCAGAGTGTTATAGAAACGGACTGTTAAAACTGTTTTTTCAACTTTTATTTTATAACTACATCCTTACTGAAACAAACTCCTCTCTCACTTAAATATTACTGCAAAAGAAAGCCGGGGTGACAATATACCTTTCCCTACATAACGGTACGAAATTTTTCCGTTCGACATATTCTGCCAAATTGGTTTGGGCCAAAAGCGACTGGTCACTGCTACATTTGGTGGTTTTGGGAAGGAGTTTTGACGCCCGGTTTTCCCCGAACGTGACGATGGTGATCGTGTGAAGACAATTCAGACATCACGCGTTTGTATGTAGTGGAGATGCATCGTTTTTCACGCGATCGTTCGGAAAACGTTTGGGAGGATTTTTTTGGTGGGCGGTGGATTTGGAGGGAGCGCAAGGGTGTCATTTTTGGACGGTTTTCCGTTTGGCCGATTGGTGTTTATTCAATACGTTTCAAGGTTAGGTTTTATTTTTGCGAATTTGAGTTGAAGGGTGTTTCAAGGGATATTGTCCAACATTGGGTGGGTAAGTTCAGAGGAATGATCGATTGCAAAACAGAATCAAAATTTGAAGTTTAAATAGTGATGTTAAAATAAAAATCAAAAACACACGTCGTTGTATGGTCGATTTCGATCGGAAGAACGGGGATCAACTCGAAGTTAGGTTGTTAAGTGCACACGCACGGCACATTTTCATTTTATAGTAGTGCAAAGGGTGTCAGTATTTCGGAAATTCACGCCATTTTCCAATAGGGAATTTCATTCACAAGTTGCATCGGTAAATATTTTAGTTCGTTTTTCGACCGTGTTGGCCAAGAAGATTATTGGTAGGTGTTTGGAAATCAGTGCAAAGGAAGGAGAAGTAAAGGGAAAACATAAATTTTTCAGCGGCGTATAATTCAGTTTCATGTGGGCATGTGGGGAAAAGAGGGGAAAGAAAAGAAAAAGAAAAGAAAATATGATCAAACAGATAAAAAAGGCAGATGAACATCGAAACGAAACATCATCATTAAGCATTAGTACTGTAAATATAATAATTGGGAATTATCTCATATCATAGTATCCAACGATAGTATTTTGAAGTTGTTTGATTGGTAGGTGTTGATTAGAGATTTTTAAATTGTTGTGTATTCGAAACTAGAAAACAAATCCGGAAACTTGTAGGAATCCTTTTGAAATTCGAGATTGCATAGTTTCATTTATTCTAGTCTATGAATGTAGTCATGAAATCATTATTATGTTTGGACACAGTTATGAGTTTCTTAAATCGCAAATATAATGAGTTATTAAATAATTCTATAATGTTTGCCCGGGTTACTTCGATAAGTTATGAGGTTCTGACTAACCCTTCAATCTGTAGGTATGTCAATTCAATGAGCCAAAAATTAAAATCATAAGAGTGTTGTCATAAGACGTCTTTCTTTTTTACGTATGTACAATGGTGTGCCAAAAACTAACAGCGCCACTAAATTATACGCAAAATGCTTTTAACCCATGTAAATTTAAGTCATTAGCAAAAAATTTAAAATGGGTGTGTGCAATGGAAAAAGAAGAATATTATGGAATTGTTTTTGAATGGTTGTGCATTTTTAGTGGATTTTTTTTTAATCGGAATTCGAAATAATAGCAGGGCAGAATAAAAACACAACAAAAATTAAACACTAATAATTTTTTGCTTTTTTGTTGAGCTTTTATTGTTCGTTGCTATTATTTCGAACACCAATAATTTTTTTTTTCTAAACCGTTCAAAAATGCACAATAGAGTGCCGCAAATGACCCGACATTTGAAAAAGTTATGTGCTTCAGGCTTAAATTGATCCTAGGCCTAGTGCAAGATCTCTTACCAAATTTGGGCCAGATCGGATCAAGGGCAGGGGTCGCTCAACGAGCCTGAAGTTTGTATGGGATTTTGAGACATTTTGTTCGTTAGAAACATGAAAAACCAGTATTTCATGAATAACTTTGGTTTACTAATAATACCTTTTTTATATTAACTCGAATCGATTTGCAGTCTTCGGATAAAATATTTGTCATAATTTAAGTTTTAAGAAAACTCGTTTTCAAAAGAAATCGACCGAAGTAAACCAAAGTTATTCATGAAATACCGGTTTTTCATGTTTCTCCCGAACAAAATGTCATATAAACTTCAGGCTCGTTGAGCGACCCCTTCCCGTGATCTGAATTGGCCCAAATTTGGCATGAGATCTTGCACTAGGCTTATGATCAATTTTAGCCTAAAGCGCATGAAATTTTATAGGTTTTGAATTTCTCATACAAATTTGGGGCAGTCTAATGCACAACCATTAAAAAAACAACTTTTTTTTTTATCGAACACACTTATATTAATTTTTTACTGATTACTAAAATTTACATGAATTTAAAGCATTTTGCGTAGAATTCAGTGGCGCTGCTATTTTTTCGCGCACCATTGTGCATTGTATGGAAATTACAAATTTATAATTTTTTACCCTTAATCCATAATTTTTTTTGATTATGTTTATTGCTCGAATTTTCGAAGCAATTTATTTAGTCTCGAATTTGCAAATTTTTTTGGGAAAACAAAGTTTTCCATTAAAAAATCACTAGAGGGATACTAAAAAAAAGAAAAAATATAACATTATGATATGTTACATTTTTTCTTTATTTTCAGTATCTCTGTATGGATCATTTTATGTGAAAAGACCATAAGCCTTATTTATACCCCAGAAAAGATATTTGATGTTTTACAAAAAAAAATGTTGAAAAGACACAAGATTCTCTTGTTTGTTAGATTTCTGGAAGAAAAATGTTGATGGCATTACACACGATTAAGTGCTTCGCACCAATGAATGATCGGTGAAAATGCTAAAGGTAATTTTGTAAAACAGATACTTCACCAGCGCACTATGGAGCAGTTCCATACAATGAGATCGCAGAAAGTTTTATTTGGTGTTTTCGACTCTTTCGGATGTTAGAAAACCCTTTTTAACTATTTTTAGATCCTTTCATGAAAAAAAAACAAATCGTAGAAACCACCTGTAAAGTAGGATGATTAGTGTTATTTTCACCCCTTATTTTTATTCCTATTAAAATTCGAATATTGGAATTATTGTCAATTGAATGATAAATTTTAACAAAATATTTCATGAAAGTTGAGAGCAAAACGTGTGAAGTGATTGATAAATCATGTGAAAAAATCTTTATAAAACAGCTATAATTTCATTATATTTATACTCATTTATGGGTAAATATTACCCATTTGCATGATTTTTTGAGCTATTTTTAACTATAACTCTAAAAATGGTGCTTAAGGTGTCTGGAAACTGTTTTATTTAATTTTTAAGACCCAAAACTAGATGTGTTAAGTGAAAAAAGTTTGGGACAATGCGGGATTTTTTTAACTAGGCTCTTACTCATATTTATCATAGATCAGATTAGTGTGTAAAAATTTTGAATGGTTCAAATAAAAGCTTTCAAAACAAGCCTTCACAAGAAAGACACCATATCTTTCTAATTAACATGAAATATATTTTCCATAGATATGTATGCAATTTAATTTGTTATCTTTATCAAATAAATTTTTCAATTTTTCAAAGTCTGTTGTCTATGGTGCGTTTGGTATCCAAGATAATGAGATGAAAAACTGGGGATATTTAAGTCAAATATAATGTTATTAATTAGAAAATATAAAAAGCGAACCGACAAAGTTCAGATTTTGAATTTTTGCCACCTAAAAGCCCACAGTGCAGCGCCAGATTAAAATAAGGCGTTTCGAGCCGAAAGGGTAAACAAATGCAAAAATGATCAAATTTAAGTAAATAATGCCAACCGATTCTCTATATTTCAGATTTTTAGAATTTTATCTTCATACTTCAAGTTTTATTAAAATTGACATAAAATATTTCTTGGAAGCCTGAAATACGATTCAGCAGTCTTTCGATAAATTGAATTGTAATTTCAATGTTTTTGATTTTTGTTGAAAAATTTCTGGATTTTTGCTTGAAAATTTTGAAACAAAATCTCGGATTATGCCAAGGTTTTAGATAAAATAGCCCGGATTTTCCCGGCCCGGAGACATGCGGTGTAAATTCTGACAACCTTAGTATAGAGTGTTTGATAATTATCAAGTAATTCAAGTGAAGAGCATTTTTCCAACACAGCAATATTGTGATCTGGCGACTAAAAAAAGTCACCTATAAATTTCAGCATCCAGACTTTTCCAGACATTTTTTTAAATCTTCCAGACTATTAGGAAAAACAGTTGGCATTTCTGCCTGTGATATTTGTTTTGTTTCTTAAAATGTCTGTAAGAAATTTGATTGTTCCCAATACAAAAAAAAAGTTAAATTTTTTAAAAAAAGATTTGGCAGGTGAAACAATTCATAAATTTGAAATTTCCCATACAATACTTGCAGCAGTCTTATGCTTTTTACACGAAACAATTGCTAAGTTAGATTTTGTGTTGATCTGGCGCTCAAATTTGTTTGAAGTTATTTAAAGCTGATAAATACAAATTGTTCGGTTGTTGTTTGTTCAAAAGATAAACGAAATGAAGCGATTACAGTTCTGTTTAATGACTTTGTGCCAGAAAGTTAAAAAAAAATGATGCTGTAAATTTTATATCTTTCTCACCAAGTTTTAATACTGTTTTGACCCTCATCTGTCCCTGAAATTTTTACCCGCTACAGTCCCTGGAGTGTCACACTCCTGACTAAAACCAAGCTCTTTTGTTTCCCAACCGATTTTTACAAAATTTGTTAGTTTTGGAAAACTCGTAATGTAACTCAAATATGTTTTCCAGACATTATTCACATACAACTCTTCAGTTTTGCGATATTCAAAGTCTAAGAAAAAAAACCGAAAAAAAACATACTTCGGAAAAAAGACTGTAGATCAGCTACGGAATGTTCGAAAAATTTCCCTAAGTGTCCAAGAAAGCTGAAGTTAGAAGCTATACGTTGCACCTAAGGATATATTTTTTCAGTTTTTTAAAGACCATGACCACAAGAAATGTAAAAAAAAGTACTTTTCAATAAAAATTGTTTAAGTCACTCCAGATAAATATTGAAAAAAGGAATAGAAAGTTGACGTTAATTGGCACATTGTTATATTGTCAAAATACGAAACATTTTAATGAATTTTTAAAGGTAGCTGTTTTTTAAATTTTTTATCAAATTAAAATTCCTCAAATGTTTTAAGACCTTAATTCAACTTTGTACTGGATTTTAAGTATGGGAGAGTGGGGAATCGTAGGCCACTTTTTTCTATGCTCCATAACTCCTTTATTATAAAAGATAAAATAAAAAAATGGTATGGTTTTCTACATTTCTAACGTATCATAAGGCAATTTTTATTTTAAAATTTATATTAAGTAATTTACCCCAAGTTCTGACTGTTAAAAAAAAGAAATATTTTATGGATTTTGAAAATTGGTGGGGAATCACCAAATTGACCAAATAACATGCAAAGTTTAAGTATGAGTTGACACAATTTAATTTCATAATTTATTTCGTTATTTTAAAGTAATTTTAGATGAGGAAATTGAAAAGAGAGTTGTGTATGATCGATAAGTTTCGAAAACCTGGCTCGCGAACGTTTCTGCAAAATTCCTTATATAGGATGAACAAAATATTTTTCATAACTCTTCATTTAGCATAAAAAAACTTTACAGATAAGAAAAACGTATTTTAGGATATGAATGTGTATAAAAACATAAAAATATAGGTGGCCCAAGGTGTCCCACAGAATGTGACCAGGGTTTCCCACAAGGTGCTAACACTTTCAAAAAATCGATTTTCTTATTTTTTTTATTTTCTTATTGTAAAACATTTCAAGAATGTTGTGTCAAATTTTCAAGTAAATTGAAGCAAAACTGCAAGAGCAGAATCTTCAAACGCGTTTTTCTCGAAAGCACATTTTTAAAGTCCGTGGACATCGTCATTAGAAAACTACTTATCCGATTCTTTTCAAATTTGGAACATATTTCATACATATAAAATACCAGACCCCAACGTTTTTCTTTTTTTTTTTTTATTTTGGGGAGATTTTACAGATAAAAAATGGCGGATTTTTTCGTGAAAAATCGTTGTTTTTACTTCAAACAGCCACAAAAATTTCATAAATTTTTTTTTAAGTTAAATAAAAACGTTGGGGTCCAGAAAAACATCTATTAAAAATATTTTGCTCTGATTTTTTGACTTCAGATGATTCTGTGCTGAGATACAGTGTCCACCGCAAATCCTGTTTTCTAAAAGGCATCCTCGAAAGTGCTCCGTCACCGGCTCATTTTTCAATATTTTTCTGCGAAAAAAATACTAAATGTTCTTTTAACAATGCTTTGTATAATGCAAAAAATTTGAATACATTTGTTTGAACGATAGCTCTAGAAAAAAATCGTGAAAATGGTGTTTTTTTTTTACCCGTTAGACCCTACCCCCCCTTAAGAAAAGGGACGGCGATGACAGTTGGATTGAGATTTTTATCTCAACACACATCTGAGATATTCAGAGTGACCCACGCTTCTCCATGGCCTACGTTAACCCACTCTCCTCTATACTAAAGCAAAATTTCCGTAATACATTTATATTCACTAGAAAGGTAATTTCATACCAATTCTAGTAGTGTTATTTCATTAGCGCTGCGATACAAAATCTAGGCGTCCGCCTAAATTTTCCGGATGTACTTTTAGTTTTACATTTACCATATTTGTGTAAAGTATTGCAGCGCTAATGTAGTTACACCACTTGAATCGTTATGAAATTCCCTTTCTGTGGAGAAAATAAATTTATTGCGAAAATCTTGCGTGAATTTACTTAAAATCCAGTGCAAAATTAAATTTAAGGGCAAGAAAATCTTGAGAAATTGCAAATTGATAAAAAGTTCGATAAACAGCTATCTTTGAAATTCGTCAAAATTTCTGTGTTTCGTATTTCGAAATTCTAAAGATGCAAAAATGTGCCAAATGACGTCAACTTTTCATTCTTTTTTTTAAATTTATCTGGTATTACTTAAACAATTTCGTCGGTTCATTGATTTAAAAGTATGGTTCTCACACCACTTATTTACATTTTTTGTGGTCATGATCTTTAAAAAAAATTAAAAAAGTACATCCTTATGCGCAACGTATAGCTTCTTGGACACGTGAAATCTTTTTTGAGCGTTCTGTGGCTGATCTACTGTCTTTTTTCAAAGCATGTTTTTCGGTTTTTTTTTTCTTATACTTCGAATAACGGAAAACTGAAGTGTTGAATGTGAATAATGTCTGAGAATATTGTAGGACAAACTGCTTCAAGATACATAAAAAAAACTTTCAATGTACTTGATTGATTGTATCAAAATAGTTAAACCGAGGATTCTATGAACATTTAGTTCGTCATGTGTGATTGTTTACCATCCAGGAACAAAGAATTTCTGAATTTCCGTAATTGGATTGATCGCAATTAAAAATATTTGTTTTAGAATATTTTGTTGAAAGTTGTAACTTGTGTTATTGAAAGTTCATAATTAAGAGAGAGAAAAAAAGCAAGAGTAATAAAAATACATCGACAAGCTGGACAGTAGTATAGGTATAGAATCAAAAGCATAAGAATCCATATTCATATGCAAAGAAAGTACGGCAAATGCACATTTGATTAGGAGAAGTTCATTACCGGATAAACAGTGTCCTGCTAGATATATATTGTGTGTAGATACAACAACAGTCAGATGAAGATAAAGTAGGTAGATGAATGTTTACAAATATGAAACGCGCCATGTGAGGTGGGTGGAATGAAAATGAAGTAACACCGGTATTAGTTCGAGAATATTGTAATTGAAAAATCAACTATTTGAAAAGATGAGAGTAAAGCATCCATAAACGCGTACGAAATGGGTGAGTTTTCGTATATGCGATGCGTTGAATGATTAGATTTGAGTTTGTTTCTCGAGTGATTGATAATCAAGATCTTGGTACTGGGAAGGACTTACCCAACGTGAATCGGCTTCCGGGTGATGTTGACATTGTCGGTGACGGTGATGTCCAGCGGATTGGGTGTGCTCTCGCGCGGGGCTATCGAGGTGTTCCTTTCGGCACTGGAGATTATCTTCTCGATGTACTTCTCGTCCTTCATCGGATCGATGCTCAGGTTGGTTATGTTGGTGTCATCAAACTGTTTATTTTCGTCACTCGCCATGTAGTTGTACTGTTGCTGATCAGACATGATCGGATCTTCGCCTGCCATGCCAGATGATCGCATTTGTGCCGGTTGTGGGAGTAATACCGAGAAAAAAATGAAAGCAGAGCAGAGAAAAAAAAAGGGAACGTGAATAAGTGAAAACTTCCTCTTGTGACCGTTTGAACTGTGACTGTTCTAAAATGAGAGCGGGAGAATTGTATGTGTACATATACGAGCAACAATAAGCACAGGAAGAACAGGAAAAAAAACACACAATTACTTAACTAGACATCTACTTAAGGCTACAGCGGACACTTACGGTGTTGTTTTTCGTGTTAAATGAATGAATTATGCGTTTTCCTCGGACGCACAAATCAATGTACTTAGTAGGTATCTTCTAAGTATGCACGCTGAGGTGCCAACGGACAAAAACGCTTCTGAATGAGAATTCTCCGATCTCACTGAACTAAAACACGCTACACACTTCTAGTTAAGGCTAATGAAGGAAGATTAATGGTTAAATGCGCGAGAGCACTCGAAAAAGCGGCAGCAGCAAACTAAATGCACTAACTGAAGCCAGGAGGCCGATGTACGACTTGCTTGTATAGAGACAGTCAGTCGGCGGCTTCAACTACTTTTGGAGACTATTTTGGACACTCGACCGCCTCGATCGCCTGAGGAGTTTTCGAACAGCGCGGCTTGACGCTCGCGGGGAAGGTAAAAGGATGCTGCACACCGAGGTTGTTGGAGTGTGTTCTACGATCACGGGACGTGCTACTTGAGAATCGAAAACGCGCCGCTGCATCACAAAATCGAACAGAGACAAATATTTCGACCGCCCGCCCGTTGCACCACGATCGATGCAAAAAGCCAAACTGCACTGCTTTGCTTTGCTGCGTTGCTCGGATTTTGTGTGCCGGTGACCAAATCGCGGTTTGGATTTGGATTGGGATGTGCTCTCTGCCAGTCAGATGCTCAGATGCGATGCTCTCGACGAGGCGGCAGATTGCACACACTTTGACTAAACTTTAGGTATAGAAGCTACCTACAACAAGCTATGACGGATCGACTAGTTGTGCTATTCATTGACTAAAAAGTGACTGCGTTAAGCTAGCCTAGCTCTAGTGAGATGAGCAGACGCGACTGCCGCTGCATTGAGTAAGTGGTTGATTGGTGCGCGCGCGGTCAATGGGAAGCTCTAGCTAGAATAGAATCTTTTCAAATTGTTTTGTACAGTGGAACAACTAATGTGTGTTTAGTAGATTGATTCTTTGCATTTAAGTCGCGTGAAGGCATTGTTTGTTCAGATTTTGAGTGCTCTTCTCTAGAGTGCAATTGATAAATGATAAAAATGTTCTACGCACCAGCCGTATTTATAATTCAGGTTTGACGCACCTCAGTTGATAAGGTGGTTTTATCAACTATGACATACATTCGTACCTTTAAGTATGAATTGCTCGATATGTATATGTTTTGCATGGAGTATGTCTTTAATTCAAATCTCTATAGTATGATAAAAAATGATGAAAGAATAATAAACTAGACACATTACACACGTTTGTACCGATCATAAGCATTTTTTTTCGGAAGCGTATAAAAAAATCTTAAACTTGTCAATAATTTTGATAATTCAAATCACAAAAAAACAAACGGAAAAAAAATATTTACATGTCTTATATATAAAAATGGAGGCGTTTTCATTGACTCAGAGATGGTTTGTATAATAGTTTCAAGAATCTCACTTTTTATGAAAGGGGGGTCCCCATACAAAATTATCTCTTCACATCTTATATATAAAAATGGAGGCGTTTTCTTTGTAACAACATCACGTATGAATGGTCGGTCGGAATGAAGTGAAATTTGGTATCCGAGGGTTTTTTGGGTCAGAGATGGTTTGTATAATAGTTGAATCTAACTTTTTATGAAAGGTGGTCCCAATACAAATTCAACTTTATTTGTTACGATTTCCATAAGAATCGATTCGCGAGCACGATGAATTTAAGAGCGTGTAGATGAAATCAAACATTTATTACGATTTATACATAAGAAGGTAAAACGAAGTTTACCGGATCAGCTAGTTTTATATAATTTTGAAAATATTTTTTTTTGTTGGAAAAAGTGTAACTGTTGACAAGTTTTACAAAATAATTAATTAAAATATATTGAATGGTTTCTGTTAGAATTTTTTTAATACATTTTGGATCCAACAAATACTGCTTCATTGTGTAGAAAAAAAGAATTAGTTTATATCCAATGGGGTTGTTTTAAAAAGCGAACAAAAACAGTCGCAAATTATTGAATTCACGTCATGAAAACAGAAAACTTTTCAATTTTACGAATAAACTTTAACATTTTCTATTAAAATTCTCTCTAATTTCTATAATCGGTTGGAATCCAGCTGAGTTACAACAGTGCGGATGAATGAATTCACGTCACAAAATTTGATTTTTTGTTTAATTTCATAGGCCATTGGGAATAGTAAACAAAAAATCGAAAGACTACAGATTTTTTTTATTTTAGCCTTTAGGACGGGAAGCGATAGACTACAGATTATTATTATTATTATCATTAATATTTATTCAAGACCCTTTAACAAATGTCATTTGGGTCAAGGTTGATAGACTACAGATGATCACAGGCATTTTTAAATCTGTTGGTATAAAGGGTGATACGGTCAAAATTTGGTCAATATCAACTTGACGTATTTCTTTCAATTTTGCATTTGAAAAAACCTGAACACCCCTCATTTTGAAGGTGTGTGTGTAGAATGTTGCTCCTATTTTGATTTTGGAATTCACTCTTCAGTTGTCAATATGCCGTCCAAGGAAGAAGAGCAGCATATCAAAATTTTGCTCGCGCATCGCGAAAATCCGAGCTACTCGCACGCAAAGCTGACAAAATCGCTAAAAGTTGCCAAATCAACCGTTACAAATGTAATGAAAGTATTTGGGGAACGTTTGTCGACAGCCAGGAAGTCTGGATCGGGGGGAAATCGAAAACTGGAAGCCGCTGAGACGACAAAGAGAGTTGCCGGTAGTTTCAAGCGAAACCCTAACCTCTCTCTCCGAGATGCCGCAATAAGCTGGGTGTATCGTCTACAACCGTGCATCGAACCAAAAAACGAGCCGGACTATCGACTTACAAGAAGGTAGTGAATCCGAATCGCGATGATAAACAAAATACGACGGTCAAAGCGCGTTCCCGGAGGCTGTACACGACGATGCTGACGAAGTTTGACTGCGTGGTAAAGGACGACGAAACCTTCGTCAAAGCCGACTACAAGCAGCTTCCGGGACAGGAGTTTTATACGGCAAAAGGAAGGGGAAAGGTAGCAGATATTTTCAAGCACATGAAACTGTCAAAGTTTGCGAAGAAATATCTGGTTTGGCAAGCCATCTGTACCTTTGGCTTAAAAGGCAGCATTTTCATAGCTTCCGGGACTGTCAACCAATAAATTTACGTAAAAGAGTGTTTGAATAAACGTCTGCTGCCTTTCCAGAAGAAACACGGTTGTTCCGTACTGTTTTGGCCGGATTTGGCATCTTGCCATTACGGTAAAAAGGCCATGGAGTGGTACGCCGCCAACAACGTGCAGATGGTTCCCAAGGCTGGGCTATTGTCAAGGGGAACCTAAAGAAGACCAAAAAACTGCAAAAGACGAGCACCAGTTCAAGGCAAACTGGCTTTCTGCGGCGAAGAAGGTGGACAAGGTGGCTGTACAATAGTGTACAATATCTGATGGCAGGGGTTAAGCGTAAGGCCCGGCAATTCGGATTTGGAAAAGCGGAAGCCTAACTGAATATTTTTCCTGAATTTTATACTACTTAAACTTGAAAAATAAATTTAATTTCATTTTTCAAATAAACGATTTCATTGATTTACACGCGTTTTCCCTTGACCAAATTTTGACCGTATCACCCTTTATGTTTGAAAAAAAAAATAATTTAAAAAGCAATTTTAGGATAACTGATTACAAAAAACTACGTATCTAAAATATATTGTTGCAAACGTTAATTTCTATAAAAATACAGTGCTGAGTGGCTTCAGAGTCACAGAGATGAAAATAAAGCATAAGAAAATGAAGAAAATCACAAAAAAAATAATAAATAATCGTAAAGAGGCGAATGAATTATAAATTTAAAGTCTCTTTAAAAATAAATAAAACAAACAAACAAACATCATAAATAGTCAAAGTTTTTGGACGAGATCATCAACGGCCGGCTGATTGTTTTAAAGTATTACGAGGATATTCTAACAAGTTTCGAATAGTTCAGTTCCGATTTGAAGATTGGAAGCTTTTTAAGAATTTCACTAGTGTCAGTTTTTTTTACCTACCGTCTATGAAAAGTAATTATAAAACGAGCAGATCAGCTTTTCAGGTCAGTCGACTTTGAATTTTCAAAGTAGTCACCGTAATCGGTTACATATATTGTTCTAACTTTTCAAACGTGTTTTTTTTTTTCAAATTAGAGCTGGTTTATGAAATGAAAGGGCGCCACTGAAAGGATAGCGGCCTGAGTTCCGCACAAATAAATATACAGTGAGCGAAATAAGAATAGCACCACTATGTGGTTTGCTTGTTGAAATATGAATGATTGAAAATCACCAAAACTTTGTTCTATAAATTGTTTTGAATTGTTTAACGGATAAATTAAGCATAAGTTTACTTTTTTTGGACGTAGCAATTGGCGTTGAGGACCAAAACTATGGAAAAAGAGTGCGAAATAAGAATAGCACCAAATGTGTTTTTTAAACAAAAACAAGATTATTTCTAAAAATTTACTGTGTAAAAGTGATTAATAATGATTCTACGACTTATCTGAATAGATAACTGTATTTTAAGGAGTTTTCTAGAATTTCAAAGATTTTCAAAGGTTTTAAAAGGGGGTTTTAAGAGATGCTCCTCTAGCGTTTAGGAATTTGATACTTGAGCTATAATACTTTATCAAACTGCTTTATTTCTTCATTATCATTCATAAGTATGATGCCAATTGACAAAACATAAATTTAATGCTGAATTTGAGTAGAAAAACAGGCTTCAAATTCAAAAATACTAATGTTTTTAAATAGTTAAACGCTATTTCTCTAGTTTCAAGTCGTAGATGGTAGCACTATCTTGAAATTAAACCGAATTGATGCCCATTTTCGAATATCTGGGATTAATTCAGGTGTGCTGGATAATTTTGGTCAAGAAATAAGTACTTGGTACCGTGTGACCGCCTTGGAAATTCTAAGATCACAATATCAAAAAATAAGAATTTCATTAATGACCCATGAAAGTGAATTTCTTGGACCGATAATCAGAATAATTTTGTACTTTCCGATGGAGCTTGATGAACCAAATAACTAGCAGTATTATTGGTATGGTTTGAAATTGAATCGGAAGTTGAGATCAGCAGGAATTTTGGCGGTGTTATATTCTTGTGCTGGAGTTGTTTTTTGCGAATCCGGAAAATATTTCTGCAGCGTGAACTCCAACAAAACTGTGTTTGAAAACTACCTCGAAATGATGAATATGGGCCTAAATAAACCTGAAAAATCAATATTGAAACTTAAATTGGTTTTAACGCAAAGATAGTGCTACCATCTATGACTTGAAACTGGAAAAAGTGATGTTTATTGAAAAAAATCTAAGTATATGAATTTCAACCTGTTTTTTCTGATTTAAAATAAACCGAAAATGTTTGCTTCATCATTTCACATCATTTTAATGAAGAAAGTAAATAGTTTGGTAAAGAATAACAGCTCAAATATAAAATTCCTTAGTTCTAGAAGAGCATCTTTTAAAACACCATTTTAAAACCTTTGAAAATCTTTGGAATTCTAGAAAACTCCTTAAAATGCAGTAAATTATTCAAATTATTCGTAGAACCATTATTATTCACTTTTACACAGTAAATTTTTAGAAATAATCTGGTGTTATTCTTATTTCGCACCCTTTTTTCATAGTTTTGGTCCTCAACGCCAATTGCTACGTCCAAAAAAAGTAAGCTTATGTTTGATTTATCCGTAAAACAATTTATCGAAGAAAACTTTGTTGATTTTCAAACATTCATATTTTAACAAGCAAAACACATAATGGTGCTATTCTTATTTCGCTCACTGTATATTAGCCTCATCCAAAATGTGATCGTGAAATGTTAACTTATGATCTTACGATCGTAATCAAAAGCAACGCAGACGAATTGTTCAATTTTTAATATATGTTTATCCGCTTGCCTGTATGAAAATCCCTCATAGTGCGTTCCAATATTTACCAAAGAAATTGTTTTATTTTCATAATCAACAAGAATGAGCGCAAAGGATAGGCATGAAATAAACATGAAAAGATAAGCTGGCAGATGTTATGAGGTTTAAATTCATATCAAAATTCGTCTTTTTTTCTCAACGAAGTAAAAATAATTATCTGATCGAGCGATTCTTTGTGCGTGCTCGCCTGAGGGAATCGAGCGGTGCCAAAAATGACGGGATTCTATATTATACATTTCAGAAATTTTCCAGTAACCAGCAAATTTTCCGTTTTCGGGCGCTGACATATTTTTTTCAAAAACCGGGGGAAAATCGTGCATTCAATTACAAATTACAAATATCGTGACCGGCCCTAATTCTGCGCAGTCCCAAACTCTGCGCATTTTCATATTCAAACAGAAATATTTCAAGATGTGATGAACAAAATATCCATGAAACAAGCTGAATCTCTTCAGTTACTGTTTATCTTCAAAATGCTTCCAATTATTTTGAAAACTGATGAATTGTTCGCGAGAAATGGAATTAATCAAAATAAATGTAGGAAGCAAACTTTAAAAAATGGCCGCTGTTAACAGTACAGCTTAAGTGTTAGGAAAACAAAAAGATCAAATAAAACAGTGTTAAACAGAATTTTCTCATTGAAAATGCCTTTACGTGAAAGATAAAATCATTTTGAACATGACTGCCAAAAATTCTTTTGATAAAAATGGTTTTTCAAATCAAAACAATGATTTAAGCAATGCGCAGAATTTGACACCATTTGTTTACTTATGTTCCTAATGAGCAGAATGAAACTGATGTTAAAGTTGCAAGGAATTGAATGCAGAGAGAGTTAGGAGACTTTTAATAACAGTTTTCTAAAAATGCCGTATTCGTTTTCACCGTGGTGGTCCACCGGTTGTGCACCAAGTGCTGTCAAAGCGTTTTTTTTTATATGAAGATGACAGCAGCTGGTGCACAACCGGTTGGCCACCAGATAAAAACGAATACGGCATAAGTTTCATGAAGATAGGGTATCCGTAAAGTTGTTGGGAGTTTCTTAGGAATCCCTTCGAATCTACATGTTTTATTGACAAAAAAAAAAGAAAATCTTGTGGAAGTTTCATAAAGATTGGGCAACGCTGGCCCAATCTCACAAAAGTGGTTGGTGTAACATCCGCCTGGTGACTCCTTAGGGAATGGATACGAGGAGCACCAGAATGACCATATCAGAAAATTGATCCAATAAATCGAATTGATCACTCGATTTATTGGTCAGTTATTCGACACCCAGACGAAGCATGTGGCCATTCGGAGGCGACACCAACGTGGAAAATTCCATTACGATGCACGATGTGGCATCGTACTCGATGGATGGGGCCTTCATCGTGGCCCTTATCATCGCGGCGATCATCTTTCATTGGCGGCGCAGCCAACGCCGGCTGCGCCAACTAGAGGAGCAGGCCAAGCGCGCGAAGCTTGGCTTGGCTCAAGTATAAGGAGCCCGCGCACATTTAGTGCTGACGCGGGCCGCACATTTATTGCTGATGTCAGCAGCAGTAAACTGTGTGAAAAGTAAGTGTTAATAATATTTCAGAAAATATAGTTCAGTGGCAAGTTAGAATCGAGTGTGTTCGGTTGTCAGCCGAAAGAAAGTATCACAGCCCAGTGTAGTTTAAAGAAGTTGCTCCACTTACATTTTAATAGTTTAACTAAGTTTGCTCCCCCACCGGGGGGAGCAACTTACATCTTGGTGACCCGACGTGATGATCGGGACGTTTAACTAAGTTTGTTCCCCCACCGGGGGGAACAATTGACATCTTGGTGACCCGAAGTGATGATCAGGACGTTTAACTAAGTTTGTTCCCCCACCGGGGGGAACAACTTACATTTGGTGACCCCGTTTAACTAAGTTTGCTCCCCCACCGGGGGGAGCAACTTACATTTTGGTGACCCCGACGTGATGGTCGGGAAGTTACGGAACTTCCCGGCCATCGTTTGCGCGCGAGTTGAAGTAAAAAGTCACTCCCCACGGGGGGAGGTAAATTTAAGTGTTTCAATTGCCTGTGCGCAACCAGTAAAACTGGGATTCACTCCCCTTGTAGCGGGAGCTAAGTAAATTTGGCCATCGTGTGCGCGCGAATTGTTGAAGTAAAAATTCACTCCCCACGGGGGGAGGTAAGAGTTAAGTGTTTGAACTATCTGTGCGCAACCAGTAAAAACTGGGATTCACTTCCCTTGTGGCGGGAGCTAAGTAAATTTGGCCATCGTGTGCGCGAGAATTAAAGAAAAAAGTCACTCCCCACGGGGGGAGGTAAGATTTAAGTGTTTGCGAATTGAGACATTCGTGCGAGTTGGACGTTAGTGCTTAAAGAGGCGAACATAAAACGGTGCAATGTCAACAGAGATTTGATACAGTTAATTAATCACAGCCACAGCCCAGTCATTCCAGTTTGTAGTGGCTCATTGTTATGTGTGATTGATCAAAGTGCAGCGCTTATAAAAGTGAACTGTCCTGGATCTTGGTCGATCTACAAACGTTGGTAATCTGCGATATTATCCAACTGATCAAGTGCAAGAATACCAAACTTTGTGAAGTGCATTCGTTAGAAAGACCCACCGTTGACTAAATCACAAGTAACTGAAATAATGGTCGTGATATTTAGTAAGAGTTCCGACACGTTGCATTGTGTACACAGCACGTAAATTGAATATTGGGCGTTTCGAAATCAGGTAAAAGGTGTTTGGATTTCGGTGAGTACGGAAAATAATCATGGCCCAAGCGGGAGAAATTTTGGTCTATGCCAGACAACTGACGGCGCTCGAAGGATCGATTCGAGAAATTAATACGTATGCCGCTGCAATTCGAGTAGGAGACGTACCAGACGTCTCCTTACTACGCGCAAAGCACGATTTGTTGGAAGCACTCTTCCAGCAAGCCTCAAGGGTGGTGTTGGCCCTTGAGGGTATCGAGGGTGCCCCCGAACGAAGGGGACCCCTCACGAATAGCTACACCGAAACAAAGGCCACGCTGTTGGGCTGGATAAGCGAGCGAGAAAGAGCTTTCCAGAACGATGGTCCATCTGGGAGCAGAAACAACATATTGGATCAAACCATTGCAGCCGGCCTGGGCCGATCGGATCATCTACCGCGGATTGAGCTGCCGCGGTTCAACGGATCGCCCACCGGATGGTTGGCCTTCAAAGGCCGCTTCGAAAAGCGCATCAGCACACTTACTGAGGACGCTGACAAGTACGCGTTTTTAGGAAAGTGCTTCGAGCACTTTGACCCGGCCAGACACGCGAGCGAGGCGTTTGAAAGCTCCGGTCTGCCATTTGATGCAGCATGGACGAAGCTGGAAGAGCGATTCTACAAAAAACGGATTGCCTTTGAGGGGTACTTTTTCCAGTTGCTGCGGATCAAACGAGCCCGCGATCAAAACCCAAAAAGCATCCTTGGGTTGATTGACGCGGTGGATACGATGCTATCAGCTACCAAGCAGATAGCGCTTCAAGCATCAGAGCTTGATTGGGTAGCCAACGGACTACTGAACTGCATAGTCAAGGAGAGACTAGACGAGCGAACCTTGACCAAGCTGGAGGAACGGCTCGATCTGCAGAAGATTTACTCCTGGAAGGAGTTAAAATCGGAGTTGGAAAAAATAGCAAATCAGCTCACCTGTAAAACGGCGATCGAGAGCACACACTTTCCGAAGGCTCAAAATCGAGCGGCAACATTCAACGTCAGCAAGGCTCAAGGTGCCACGCACCCAAGACAGAATGATAGTGCACGGAATAAATGGTACCGTGCAAACACGCGAGAAAATAAAGGTAATTCTCGATTTGGATGGGATTCGGCAAAGCATAGACTTGATTGTGTTGCCGATCACACTATGCCAGCAGCCGACGGAGACTATAAGCAGCTCTCGGCTAAGCATTCCCCGGGGGATCAAACTCGCAGATCCCACCTTCTTCACAAAAGGGCCCATCCAAATATTGCTTGGAGCTAAGGTTTTCTACCAGATATTAGGCTCAAAGAGAATCAACACTCCAATGGGACCCACCTATTATGAATCAAAACTAGGGTGGCTAGCCGCAGGTGTACTGCGGCACCACATAACGCAAGGGGAGATGGCTAGCGTAAACACTGTTACCTCAGCCATCTCAAAAACAGTGGATACAGGTGGAGTCATAAAGCCTAGTGCAATGCTAGCACAATCAAGTGTAAAATCAACGCCCCTGCTCGTTGAAAAGGGACTCACCCGTTACGTGGATACAGGTGGAGTCATAAAGCCTAGCGCAATGCTAGCAC
The DNA here is from genome assembly GCF_029784155.1 of Uranotaenia lowii. Classification (NCBI taxonomy): domain Eukaryota; kingdom Metazoa; phylum Arthropoda; class Insecta; order Diptera; family Culicidae; genus Uranotaenia; species Uranotaenia lowii. The sequence goes on along the minus strand of NC_073692.1, from coordinate 103,126,913 downwards.
AATCAAGTGTAAAATCAACGCCCCTGCTCGTTGAAAAGGGACTCACCTGTTACGTGGATACAGGTGGAGTCATAAAGCCTAGCGCAATGCTAGCACAATCAAGTGTAAAATCAACGCCCCTGCTCGTTGAAAAGGGACTCACCTGTTACGTGGATACAGGTGGAGTCATAAAGCCTAGCGCAATGCTAGCACAATCAAGTGTAAAATCAACGCCCCTGCTCGTTGAAAAGGGACTCACCTGTTACGTGGATACAGGTGGAGTCATAAAGCCTAGCGCAATGCTAGCACAAAAACAATCAAGTGTAAAATCAACGCCCCTGCTCGTTGAAAAGGAACCCACCTGTTACGTGGATACAGGTGGAGTCATAAAGCCTAGCGCAATGCTAGCACACGAACAATCAAGGAAGGAAAAGTGCTCGAACGAGGAGCTAAACCAACTTTTTCAAACATTCTTCCAAGGGGATGAACCAGATGCCAGAGAGAACATCTGCCCAACGGAAAATGAAGTGGAGCAACACTTCAGGGAGACTTATCGAATCAATTCAAATGGAAAATTCGTGGTGCAAGTCCCATGGACAAGGGAGCTCTCATGCTTGGGGGACTCATATACGCAAGCGCACCGACGACTGCTATCTCTAGAGCGACGACTCGCTCGGAATATGGAAACGAAGCTAGAGTACGACAAGTTTATGAAGGAGTACTTGGAGCTAGACCACATGGAGCTGGTCAAAAACAAGGACCAATGCAAGGTCAGATACTACATACCACATTCGTGCGTGGTAAAGCCCGACTCAACGTCAACTAAGTTGAGGGTAGTTTTTGACGCCAGCGCTAAGACTAACACGGGTATGGCGCTGAATGACATCCAGGCAGTTGGACCCGTTATACAACGAGACCAGTTCGACCTGTCTCTAGACTTCCGCGGAGAAGATTACGTTCTCAGTGCAGACATCGCCAAGATGTACAGGCAGATTCTACTACACGAGGATGACACCTGAGCTCAGTGTATCCTATATAGGTTTACCTCACAGGAAAAGGTTCAAACCTACAGACTCAAGACGGTCACATACGGTGAAGCGTCTTCCTCCTTCCTGGCCTGCCGCGCGTTGCACCAGGTGGGAGAGGAAATGAAAGCGGTCAATCCGCAAATTGCCAACATTATACAACAATGCTTATACGTGGACAACCTCCTGGTGGGAGCAGCAACCGTAGAAGAGCTCAAAGAAATAAAGGAAAAGCACTAAGAAAGGGTGCAGAGATCCCAAAGGACCTTTTCAACACGTTAACCTAACACTGAGAGAAGGATTACTACACGTTACCGGAAGACTATGTATGGCTGACGTGCCATTCACACATAAAAACCCAATCATGATCCCGAAGACTCATCCATTTTCGAAAACAATCATATCACACATACATGAGAAGAACTTCCACTGCGGACTCGAGCTAGTCATAAGCGAATTTCGTCGCACTTACTGGATGCAGAATTTTAGAAAGATTATCCAAGGTGTTCTAAGCAAATGCGTAAAGTGCAACAGAATGCGGCCAAGGAAAACACAGCAACGCATGGGCCAATTGCCATTAGCAAGGGTGAACCCCTCGTCAGCATTCACTCACACGGGAGTGGATCTCTGCGGACCTTTCGAGGTATTACTCAACTACAGGACGAAATCGAAGACGGCAGCATACGCCTGCATTTTCATATGCTTCTCAACGAAAGCAGTGCACATAGAAGTAGTCGAAAACCAATCGTCAAGTGCATTCATCGCCGCACTCATAAGATTCACCACTGTCCGAGGAACACCGCAAAAAATATACTCTGATAATGGGCGCAATTTCGTGGGCGCAAGCAGAGAACTTGCTGAATTGCGGAAAGTCTACAACAATCAATTATTTCAAGACAAGCTTGTTGGGTTGATTGCAGAGCGAGGAATAGAATTATCATTCATTCCTCCAAGAAGTCCTAACTTCGGAGGGCTCTGGGAGTCAAACATAAAAACTGCCAAACGCCTGTTCACGGGAGCAGGACGAGGAGCACACTTCAACTTGTTAGAGCTCCAAACACTCTTCTACCAGATCGCTGCTATAATGAATAGCAGGCCCTTAACAGCAACACAAACTCAACCAGGCTCGGTAGAACCGCTGACGCCGGGCCATTTTTTGATTGGAAGACCAATGACTGCATTACCAATCCCCAAACAGAAAATTAATGGAAGTAACTTGGAAGTGCGCTGGAAACGTGTTCAGACGCAACTCGATCAATTTTGGGACAGATGGAAGAACGAATACCTCCATGAGCTGCGCAACTACGCAAAATGGACAAAAAGGAACCCCAACGTCAAGGTCGGGCAGATTGTACTCATAGGAGATGACAACATCCCGACTGCAAAGTGGCCTATGGGCATTGTAACGCAAACATTCACTGGAATAGACGGAGCTGTACGTGTAGCAACGATACGCACGGTTTCAGGCACCTACACGCGCAATGTACGAGTTTTGGCACCACTGCCCATCGAAACAACTGAATCAGCAAGCAATGATATAGCTACAACAGAAGTCATCAAGGAAGCAAGCAATGAGCCAACAGAAATGCCACAACTAGATGCAACAGAGCAAGTAAGAGCAGCTGAGTTTGAAGAGGATCCACCCCCAAGGTCTACTGATTCGATTTGGGGCGGCAGACTGCGCCCCAAAGGGGGGAGAAAAATGGAAGTTTCATAAAGATTGGGCAACGCTGGCCCAATCTCACAAAAGTGGTTGGTGTAACATCCGCCTGGTGACTCCTTAGGGAATGGATACGAGGAGCACCAGAATGACCATATCAGAAAATTGATCCAATAAATCGAATTGATCACTCGATTTATTGGTCAGTTATTCGACACCCAGACGAAGCATGTGGCCATTCGGAGGCGACACCAACGTGGAAAATTCCATTACGATGCACGATGTGGCATCGTACTCGATGGATGGGGCCTTCATCGTGGCCCTTATCATCGCGGCGATCATCTTTCATTGGCGGCGCAGCCAACGCCGGCTGCGCCAACTAGAGGAGCAGGCCAAGTGCGCGAAGCTTGGCTTGGCTCAAGTATAAGGAGCCCGCGCACATTTAGTGCTGACGCGGGCCGCACATTTATTGCTGATGTCAGCAGCAGTAAACTGTGTGAAAAGTAAGTGTTAATAATATTTCAGAAAATATAGTTCAGTGGCAAGTTAGAATCGAGTGTGTTCGGTTGTCAGCCGAAAGAAAGTATCACAGCCCAGTGTAGTTTAAAGAAGTTGCTCCACTTACATTTTAATAGTTTAACTAAGTTTGCTCCCCCACCGGGGGGAGCAACTTACATCTTGGTGACCCGACGTGATGATCGGGACGTTTAACTAAGTTTGTTCCCCCACCGGGGGGAACAATTGACATCTTGGTGACCCGAAGTGATGATCAGGACGTTTAACTAAGTTTGTTCCCCCACCGGGGGGAACAACTTACATTTGGTGACCCCGTTTAACTAAGTTTGCTCCCCCACCGGGGGGAGCAACTTACATCTTGATTTGCGTTCTCTATCGTGTTTGCGTGTTAATCGTTCAGTTCCAACAGAACAGACTGTTTCGACATACAGAAGCAGTTCCGTCGGGCCACCAAATCGCCCAAGCTGGGGGAACTACGCGAAGCTTCTCTCGATTCACTCGCTCCCTCGCACTCGTTGACTTACTGATACTGACCGATAGTAAGCCAAATGAAGCAGCGCAAATATTTGGCAATACTTTAATAAGCGTAAAACATGGCTTTTAATACATTTTAAGTAAATTAAATGTTGGTCTTATCAGTACGGAGTGTATATTGGTTTTATTTGGGTGCGCAGAATATGGGACATATGCGCAAAATTAGGAACAATTAGAAAATAGTGCGCAGAATAAGGGCCACTCGATTTTTTTTCCAAATGTTGTAAATAATCCACATTTTTGTTCCAAAATCGAGCTCTCATTATTTTTGCCGTTACGTTTGTTAGTTAGTCCAACTGTACACAAAATTTTGAGGAAATTCATTGAAAGGTGAATTTTTATAACAAAAAACATTTGAAAAATCCATAACTGCGCAGAATTAGGGCCGTTCACGGTACAAAGACGGGCAATATCCGGAGCGAGATCCCATGAACCTTTATTTTTTGTCGAAGCATATAAAATTGTGTTTAGTACTTCTAACAAAATTCTTTTTAATTTTAATGCTAAAAAATTATGAAAAAATTGTTTCAGGATCCGAAATAAAAACTTATCATTACTCAATTTGAATTTTTTGGCAAATTAAAAAAATTATGTGGCTTGCCTCGATATTTCCTTGAATATTTGAGCACGCCCGTATAAAACTGGGAAATCTGATATGCTTATTCTATAAGTTCTAATAACCGTCGATGTTAATGAAGATATGAAATTGATTGAGAAACATTAGAAAAATATAGTTAAATTTGAAATTTATTGACGATCGCTGATGGAATTAACAATCGCTAATGTAGAATGTAGCCATGTAACCTGCGTTGAAGGTCTCATTTTAACAGGTTATGGCGATTGTATTCTGTTTACCCGAAAACTCTGGCCCAGAATGACAAATACCCGAAATCAAACCCCAGAATGAATCAATTCTCAGAAGAAAAAAAATCAACTAGAGTGCATCATTTAGCAGAATTTTGTGCCCAGAAAGGACCATTTTCAGATTTCGTTTTCCTAGAATGGAACATTACCCCGAGCGTTTTTCTTTTTATTTTCCTTGTGTTTAATCGAACTTTTTTTTTATTTCATACGATATGAATTTTTTTTAAAAGACCTTTAAATGAAACACTTGTTTGAAAATTTCCAAAAACAACTTATTTAAGAACCAGTATTGTATTTTGTTAAACGTTTTGGTACTTAAATTGGTTTTATGCTAATCAGTATGCCTGTATCGTTTAGGACAGATATAAGACAATAGGTAGTATGAATAAGAAAATAGCAATTGCTTCGATAGCTTTTACTTAGCTCGAACTTTAGAATGGCAAAATTTGAAAGCATTTGCTCAACTTGATATGAAAAAGCAGAGAAGAACATTTACTTTCAACCAGCTCTGGATTAAAAATATGCATGCCATTCGAAGTATTTGACTCACAAAACTGCTCGAAAATAGCAAAAGCAATTACTAGAGCTTTATTCATATCAGCCAATGTATTAGGGCCGCGTTTCCGACGGCGGGTCGGCGGCCACCTCGAATTTGGGAGCTTTGTCGGCTTTGTACCACCTTGGTCCCTTCATCATTAAATAATATTTTTAAAATCTAACTTTTTTTGGAAACAAACCTATTTTTGTTTTCAAATTCCAGTTTGGATAAATATATTCAATTTTCTGGGAGATGGCCCTTCTGGCGAAAAAATTTTTGAGATACGGTTCACTATCGTGAAAAAATTTCTGAATATGGTTCGGTTGGGGTAAAACATTCTTGGATAATGGGCATTTGCTTTCGGGTAAATGGAGTACAACCAATTATGGGCCCAGATACGTTTGGATTGGAAGAAAGGGTTAGCAAGAGAGGGGCACTCTCAAGACTTGCGGTTAGCAAGTGTAGCAGCGCCCCGTGCAGAGGAATTCATCAGCCACAGAAGCCAACCAGCGTAGAGAACATCCAACGGTGGCGCTGGAGTTCGGAGACGGCAAGGCGGGTTCCAAGCGTGAGTTCTTTGCTGGCGACTGAGAGAAGGACTGCCGGGGTCCGAAGCCAAGATTGGTCAGCCCAGGGAGAAGTGGTCCAGTCCAGCTGGAGGATTATTTAGCCCGAAGTAGAGCTTGGATGAAGCTGATTGCCAAAAGGGTTACTGTCGTGGTGTTGTGATGCTACGCTGCAGTTAGCTTGCGTAAGCTCGCATTCAAGAGCTGGAAGAGCATTCTGGCACTTTGGTTGTTTGGGCGACAGTCAGTTGTCAGCCTCACCTTATTGCCGACGCCAAGCTGGAAAACGACTTCTGCTGGGGATCAAGATTGGAAAGAGATGCTCGCTGATGAAAATAAATACATTTCGAATTCCACGATCGCAGGCGTGGCTCAGTAGAACGAGATCCACATCGGCAATAGTTGCTACTCCGTGATTGACCAGAGCATCAGGCAGCACATTCGCAATCCTCAAACCTGATCGACTCTGTTTAAACCAAGGGGCTGAAAGAGAAGAAAATTTCCGAACTGACATTTCAGTACCGCACTGACGTTTTGGTTCCAAACTTCCATTGATATCAAAGGGGAACTGACGTTCTGGTTCCAAAAAGTCAGTACGGTCGATTTGTATGTGATTTGACAGTTGCTTCAGTCTTTTGGTTTAAACATCAATAACAGCCCTGGCTACGTCCTAATAGTCAATGAAGGGCTTGGAAAAAGTAGAGAGGGATGACAGATCAATCTTGTACTTTAGGACCGAGGTCACCTCTGCATCCTAGCAAAACAATTTTGGTTTAAAGGTTTGGATTGAAGGATATGATCGGGAGACATTTTTGACTAGTGTGATCAAAACTATCAAGCCTACTCTTCTATCTTCCTACTATTGCCTAATAAATAAGTTAATATCTTTTTCCCTAATATTAATCCCTATCTCAATCAATATTAATGTTCAGGATAGCCCCTGACGGCTTCAGCGATTGCATCAGATAATTCTAGAAAATAAATAATTAAGCTCAAAGTTGACAAAGTTGACTGTATTTCTTACTTTACTGTTCTAATTATTCTAAGTAGACTTCTGACACAATACACTAACTGGCCAATTAGGCATCTAACTCTGCCTAATCTGGGCCGCTGCGCGATTGATGTGAAAGATAATCGGTCCATCGATACTTCATGTTGAATTTTGAGAAAGATTTCGAGTAAATCCATATTATTGCTGATTTTGAAACATGAGATATCCTTACAAAAATAAACTACCGTGATTGACGGTGTATAGCACACACCGGTGTATAATACACACCTGCGTTTTTTGAAAAGAAAAAAATGTGCCTAAAATTAAGGTCCGTTGTATAGTACGCACTCTCATTATTGGCCTATAAATTTTGGAAAAAACGGCAGGTTATACACCGTTAAATACGGTTAATAAGATTTGAAAATAACCGCATTTGTAGACCGGTCCTGATCTAGAGTATCGATTTGCATATTATTGGCCAGGAAATGGAATCGTCCATATGACCGTCAAAATCGGTTGTCCATAGAACCTGAAGATATTGAAGTAATAATTCATAGGATGAATTTAGAAGCTAACACACGGGGTTTGTGACACGACCGTTATTTTTAATATCAAATGACAAAAACTCTTATTAAATGATTCTGCGGATTATTATGTAAATTTCGGTCATTGTCTGGGATATATGGTCATTTTCCTTCTTAAAATCGATATTATGAAAAACATCAAAGCAAAATCGAGTAGATAAATCAATATCAATTCATGTTCTAAATTAACAAAAAATTATGAACAATAAAAGGCCGAATATCTTTTGTAAGAATTAAGCAAACAACTCAGTTTGTTGTTTACTGTAGGTGATTAGAAAAACGAACGTATATACGTACATTGATATTGGTCACATTCCATTCACGTTGAATAACGATCGTTGTACTGTTAAGGCATTTACGAGCAACCCGCTGGGTCGAATTTTTTTAAGCTAACTAATTAAAGCAAGTTAGGAAGTTGACCATCGAATAAAGTTTGGACTCCAAATCAGGACCCAATTGCGACAACGGGGAAGTAAAAAAAGCAAAACTTTGAATCGGTCCAATAACTGATATGAAAATAGATGAAACGTTCCGGAACGAAAGGTATACACTTTTATTTTTAGAAATACTTTCCATTCTAAGGCAGTGAAGTGCATTTTCCCCCGTTTAGAAAAGCATATGGCAATGTGGAAGTTTGATAACGATGTAAGAACTTGTTTTCGTTGGAACTGTCTTCTGTTTCTTTCGCCTTTATTTGTCTTGGTTTGAACGGGGTCATTAAATTACTTAATTGGTACATTTTGATTGAATAATTTAAAGATTTTACTTTAACAGGTTCAGGTTCCTCCCTTCAAATAGTTAATCTGTTTTTTTTTCAGCATCTTAGAATTTATATAAGTTCGAGACCACAGAAGACAATTTGTTACAGAAAACAATAAAAATTGCTTGAAAAAATAATCAATACTATTAACAAGCTCATTGGATAACCTATCATTTGTTGCCGTGCATGGAATGGATGAGTTGCAATTTGAAGGGAAATATCTCGAGAATTCCGTTATTCTAGACTAGAGTCATGTTAGTGTACGGCATTTTCTGATTCGGAAGGTATTCTCTACACCGAAATACTGGGGAGAGAATTTCTCCGAAGCTGCGCGCGCATCTCGTTGATGATACTCAGGCAACCGTATACACGAGTGGTTCTGACTAGACATATTCAAATTTCATCGTTGCAAAAGTATTTATGAATAAAAAGTTCAGGTTCTGATTTTGTAAATATGTTTGAATTTGTACCCGAAATTCAATGGAAACAATTCAAAGATGAATCATACAAGCATTTTTACAAATTACAAGCTTCAAAACAATATTTTCAAGAAAACACACATGTTGATCAAACAAACTAGATGCTAGTTATCTGGTGATAGTGATAGTAAGTGAGCAAACCAGATCAGTGTACTACAGTGTGTAATAGTACATTTTTGCAATGGCCCATTGACTTTTGCAATGCGCCGAAACGTGCTGTGCTGTGGTGATTCTAGCAGTGTTTTCATTTCGGAACAAATTTATTTTGTCATTTCTACTCTATCAGACGAGACGCCTTCGTCGCGGCTCTGGCTGACAACGTGACGTGACGTGTGTCATCTCGTCAAAATATGAGCTGAACAGAACAAGCTAGCAGCAAATAAGGGCGAAGGATTGCATTCCGTTCATTGATTTGAAAAATTTATAAAATTATGACTATACTTTTTGATGAAGCTCGGATTAATTCTGTTTTAGAGATGTGATAAGCTTGCGAACTGCGTTCTGCCGTGTTGATTAAATGATAATTTGGATACAATAAAAATGGCTTCTTGAAATTTTAATATCAAGAATATTATGTGAAAAATGCCTCTTAAAAATTCTGTTGTTGGTTCTGGTCGCCTTATATTTTTAGTTTTTCTCGAATGTTAGCATTAAATATGCAAAATTTAGTAGCTTGTTTTTTCGTATATAAACTTAAAATGTACATATACTTTGGTATGTTTTGTATAAACAAAATTTGAATTTAGAAGATGTCCTTAAACATTTCATTTCTTAAGAACGAAAATACACATCAAAATAAAGAGACATTTTACTTTACATTACTCATATGAATCCAGACCTGAAATTTTGTTTCTACTAAACTTTATGAAAACATCAACAACAGAACCCAAATACATCAGAAAATAAGTCTTTCAGCTGCACAATAAATCTTACCATGTTTTATTCCACTGAAGGCTTATTAATTGAGAAACAAATGAGAAAATATTTAAACTTAAAAAGAAATTTTTAATTTAAACCCATAAATTGGTTGCTGGATGAAAACGCAGATTTCTTAAAAAATTGTGGCGATAATAGATAGAAGAATTTTCAGATTCAGATTCCTCCTAACAGTTCCTGATTTTTTATATATAATATAATTTTAAAGCTTTTGAAAGCATTTTCTGAAAAAATAACATTTAATAGACATTGTTAAAAAATAAATAAACTGGGCTCATAGTGAGCTTCCAAAACCTGGTAAGAATTGTGTTTCTCTCTGGAGCCACTCGTTTTACACAAATTCTTATAGGAATAAATTAATAGACAATCAATCTTCTGCTAGTTTTTGTCTGATTTTTGTGAGAAGAAAATCATCTGTCTCAAAGCAATGTGTCAATTTAAAAAAGTTATGAAGGCTTAACCGTATTTTTATGGTTTACGAAAAGGTTTTCCAACTCAGGCTTTGATTTTTTTCTAGATTTTCCAGATCATGGAAAGCTTTCATACTAAACATTCATTTTTATTATTTATTTTTAGGTTTTGAACACCATTGCAGTTTCATTTCTGAACAACTATGCACTGTATTTTGCTTGGGGAAATTGGAAACTTAAAAACTGTCGTGTTGATTACGGCCTTTGGCTGGTAAACGGTGGATAATGTGCAACTCGAGACCCCATAGTGGTCATATCACCTCTTATTCACAACTCCTATCTCTACCTCCCCGCGGTGCCGGCTGGGGTGCGAGTAACCTAAGCGGAGATCGGGTACCCAACCCCGGTGGATGCTTTGGTCGCATGCAGACTGAGAAGGTGGCCGCACGCGTCTGTTCCCCAGGTCAGGGGCGGCGTGCAACAACAACCGAGCGTCTGTTCTCCAGGTCAGGGGCGGCTCAAACAGCGTCTGTCTTGCAGCAAGCGGCTGAATTAATGAAATGCGGCTCCCGCCAGCTAAGTCCAAGATGGCAGCCCCATCGCGGGATAGGGACTTTAGGCTAACAACCTACTGCTCCCGATTTGAAATTGTTACGGAATCCGAAAGAAATGACCGACCTGGAACTTTGGCGACGACTTTTAGCATGAAAACACGGACACGAATTGGAACTTGGAATGTTTTAACCCTTGCCCAACAAGGCAAACTGGAACAACTTGCTAGAGAGGCTAGCCGCCTCAAGCTTGAAATTCTGGGACTGAGCGAAGTCCGTTGGCCTAATACTGGAGAACACAAGACACAATCCGGGCAAGTCCTGCTTTACTCTGGCATACGAGGAGAACATGCTACTCGGGAACGAGGAGTTGGTTTCCTGTTAAGCCCGCAGGCCTACGCGGCCCTCATTAGATGGGAACCGATAAACGAAAGAATAATCGTAGCCAGATTTAGAACACGGGTTAGAAACCTTACAATAGTCCAGTGTTATGCGCCAACTGACGTTGCCGACTTGCAGGAGAAAGAGCAGTTTTACAGTCAACTGAACAGCGTGGTTGAGAGAATTCCGAAGGGTGACATTCAAATCCATTTGGGCGACTTCAACGCAAAGATTGGCTCCGACAATCAGGACCTTGAGCGCATCATGGGGCGCCATGGCCTAGGACAGATGAGCGAAAACGGAGAGCTGTTTGTAGAATTTTGTGGCAACAACAACATGGTGATTGGTGGATCGCTCTTCCCCCATCGACCAGCACATAAGGTCACTTGGGTATCCCGAGATGGTCGAACAGAAAATCAAATTGACCACATCTGCATCAGCCGAAAATGGAGAAGGAGCCTTCTTGATGTCCGCAACAAGCGAAGCGCAGACATTGCATCTGACCATCACCTCGTCCTTGGCGAGATACGACTGAGAGTTGCACGTGTCCAACGGCGCGAGGAGAAAGTCGGGTGTCGATACGACGTCCGCCGGTTGGAGAATCCAGAGGTGAGAAGGGCATACGTTGAACAGCTAGAATCTCGAGCCTCGGAGCTGCCGACAGACGGAACAGTCGAAGAACAATGGTGTGGAATCAAGAATGCCTTTATCACGACGAGCCATGGTATTCTCGGTAAAGTTTGTGGAAGAAGGAGTGAATGGATGTCGGATGAAACTTGGAGGATGGTCGATGATCGGAGAAAGGCGAAAGTCGGAATTGAGCAGGCATGTACCGGGTCAGCCAAAGCAGCCGCCCGCTTACGATATGCGGAGCTGGAAAAGGCAGTTAAACGAGCTTGTAGACGAGACAAGAGAGCCTGGACAAACTCCCTAGCCGAAGAGGGAGAAAGAGCCGCCACCAATGGAGATATCCGATTACTTTATGACATTTCTCGCCGCCTCAGTGGTGCAAGGACTAATGCAAGAATGCCGCTAAAAGACCGAGCAGGTCAGTTATTGACCGATCGAACAGATCAGCTCAAACGATGGACTGAGCACTTCGAACAACTCTTCCGAGTCACGAATAGCGATGGCCAACAGAATCTGCAGCTCGAAGCGCCAACAGTAAGTCGCATAAATGGCGTCAACTCGGAAGCGCCTTCGCTGGCTGAAATAGAAGCGGCAATCAAAAACATGAAATCCAACAAAGCACCTGGGATCGATTGCATCCCTGCTGAAATGCTGAAAGCCGACCCTGCCCTATCAGCACAAATGTTGCACAGTCTTTTCGCTGACATCTGGGATACTGCAACATTCCCGGCCGACTGGATGCAGGGTATCCTCGTAAAGGTCCCGAAGAAAGGAGACCTGACAGAGTGCGGTAACTGGCGAGGCATAACGTTGATCTGTACAACCCTCAAAGTACTCTGCAAAGTGATTCGGAACAGGATCCAGGAGAAAATAGACGCTACACTCCGACGGCAACAAGCTGGATTCCGATCTCGACGATCATGTGTGGACCACATCACAACGCTACGAATCATACTGGAACAAATCAACGAATTCCAGGACTCTCTTCTGCTGGTGTTCGTTGATTTCGAAAAAGCATTCGACCGACTTAACCATGAAAACATCTGGGCGGCTCTAAGGCGACGAGGGGTCCCAGAGAAACTAGTCCATCTCATCGAAGCACAGTATGAGGCATTTTCGTGCAAGGTCTTGCACGACGGTGTCTTGTCCGAACCAATCCCGGTAACTGCTAGAGTGAGACAAGGATGTATTCTATCACCGCTACTTTTTCTAATCGTAATGGATGAGATTCTGATTGGATCGATTGACTGTGCACCGAACCGAGGATTGCCGTGGAATCCTTCAACAATGGAGCAACTGAACGACCTTGACCTGGCTGACGATATTGTTTTGCTCGCCCAAACACAACCAGATATGCAGAGCAAACTCGACGACCTCACCGAAAGTTCCAAGGCAGCAGGTCTCAAAGTCAATGTCGGAAAGACCAAGTCGATGGAGATCAACACAGGAAATCCCTCCAGTTTCATGGTAGCTGGGCAACAAGTTGAGAAAGTGGAGTGCTTCCAGTATCTTGGTAGCCAGATTACGCCTGATGGTGGTACCAGAAAAGAGATCGAAACACGGATCAGAAAGGCCCGATTTGCGTTTGCGAGTCTCCGAAACATCTGGCGGTCACGCCAGATCTCTCTACGAACAAAAATCCGAATCTTCAACTCAAACGTCAAATCCGTATTGCTGTACGGGTGCGAAACTTGGTGCACATATGCGGTAACGACGCGAAAACTGCAAGTATTTGTAAACCGCTGCCTGCGGAATATCATCCGCGCTTGGTGGCCTGGCAACTGGATCTCGAATGAGGAACTACATCGCCGGTGTCATCAAAAGGCGCTAGAAATCGAGATTCGGGAACGTAAGTGGAGATGGATTGGGCACACGCTGCGAAGAGATGAAAACGAGATTTGCAGAGAGGCGCTAGATTGGAATCCAGAAGGTCATCGAAGAAGAGGCAGACCCAGAAATTCGTGGCGGCGAAGCCTAGCCGCTGAAATCCGAACTGTCGACGAGAATCTTGACTGGGACTAGGTGAAGACGCTGGCTCCGGATCGTCAACAGTGGAGGTCTTTTACCACGGCCCTATGCACCGGAGGATCGGCGCGGGATCATTAAGTAAGTAAGTAAGTAAGTTGATTACGGAAAGTAGTCAATGACCACTGATAAATATCTAAAATAGGTAGATCACCAAATGAACTTATTTCAAATTTTAAAACAACCTAATCTTAATCTAACATTCAGAACATAAGTCTTGAACTCTTAGTCTAGTTCTAAGTGAACATTCTTGGCATTGAATAGCCAAATTATGGCTCTGAGTGACTTTTTTTTGTCTCTGAGTGTCCAGATATTATTTGTCGATGACCATAAATGGATTTGAGTTGCCTCATTCTGATTCTGAGTGAGCTCTTCCCTCCTCGTTCTGGTTCTGAGTGACCATTCAACCACCACCAAATGATGGTGGTGAGCGACAATTCTTGGCTTTGAGTGAACTTATCCTCGTTTAAAGCGACCTTTCCTGGCTTATTAGGTCTTATTTTGGTTCTGAGTGATAATTATGGGCTGTTATTCAAGTTTTAAATGACGAGTATTGGAATCTGAATATGCAATTTTTCTATCTGCTTTTGTTATTGAAATAACTGAAAATAGTTTAAAATTATTTAGGAAAGTTTTGCATTTAAAAAAAAACTTTAAAACAAAAACATAAAATTTAAAAAAAAGTTTAAAATCAATTTATAAACTTTCCTTAAGTCTTCAAGTAAATTTGAATTCTGCGAAAAAAGATAAATAAATTTTCTATGTGTTTACTTTTCTGTATTTAACGCATTTTTAAAGAAGTTTCAAACCAAATTGAGTTTTAGATATTTTTTAAAGCATAAATCTAATCGTTTGGCAGGTTTCAACAAATTCGTTACATGAAATCAAGTTTTTCTTAAACTTTCTGCAGTAATGTCAAAAATACTCGTACTTATAATATTTTTCCTAAATTTTTAAAAACTGTTGAATTTAACTTATTTAAATTAGGCATCATCATCATCCAAGTATTATTCCTTAATTTAATGAAGTACAATAAACAAAATCTAATCAGATTTTTTCTTAAATGTAGGCTTGATAATTAATCAGTTATCAATTATTGATTTCACTTAAAACCGACAGATTTAAAACTCCATATCACCAAAACTAAATGTGATAGTCCAAAATTGACAAAAGATTCGAGTTCAGGACGTTAAAATCTACCAAATCAATTATTGAAACATAAGCACCAAAATGCGTTTCCCTTGAGTTATCAATTGAATTCTATGAATAAGTTTTTAAAATGGTAAAACGTGCTTATTGAAAAAAAAAATCTTCTTAAATGGTAAAAACCCTAATCTTCAAATTTTAAAATGAATTTACCCTATTTTCTAGTTTTAAATTGTTAAATAAATTTATTGAATTTTAAAGTCAGTCTATTTAAATTTTTAGGAATATTTTTGTTAAATTTTGTGTATGTTTTTCAATTTTGAATTTTTGGTGTTCTAGAAATATAAAGTTTTTGTTTTTTTTTCCTAATCGAAAATTCACATTTCAAATCACCATAATATTTTTTCAAATTCAAAACACTACAGCTGAATTTTTCAATCAACTCTTCAGTTGAAAATGGAGAAAATAAATGTAAATTAAGATAAATAACAAATTAATTATTATTTTCCGAACAATTAATCAAGGTTTTTTTTTCCTGATCTGACATTTGTTTTAGAATTCAATTTTTTTCTGTAAATCTGTGTACTGGGAATATTTATTTCAAATTTTAAAACTTGACTGCTTGGAAGTTATTTTTAAGCAAATTTCTAGTTCATAATAAGAAAAATCATTTTGAAAATTTATCAATGACGAAAATATCATTGTTCTGAAACTTTAATTGTGATTTATATTTGAAGTTTTGACTTTTTTTTATCCGTGAAGCTTATTATTTTTTGAATTTGTGTGATAGTTATGAGTAAGAAAACGACGTTAGAAATCCATTTTCTTATTTCATGTGTATTTTTGGTATGGTTATATTATTTTTCGTTTAATTTGAATTTGAAAACACCCCCCCCCCCCCCCCCCCCCCCGGACGGGTTCTTCGCACGAGCCTGTTCTGAGTGACTATTGTCGGATTCTGTGAGTGACAAATTTTGGCTCTGAGAGACCTTTTTTGTTCAATACACAGATGGGCAAACTTTTGTACTTAAATATAATGGTTAAATCTCGCAATAAAAAATTTTAATATTTTAGATATGTTAGCTTTAAGCAGTGTTCGGCATTAAAGCGCTAATCGCTAATTTGTCTGCTCCGCCCTTGATAGATAATTATCGTTTTCATTTATTTTTTCACCAAACTTTTGTATCAGCATATAGACAAACGTCACCACAAGTAATCAGTCAAGGAAGAATGCTGATACATGCTTTTTTCTAGTGTCTGGCGTTAAATCGCTAATCGCTAATTAGTCCGCTACTTTTTTGTCGAGAAATTTATTCTCTTACGGGATTTCAGTTGAAAAAAAGGATAAACAAACTCTACTAGGTGCAATGATTCAAGCAGGAATGCTGATAAATGTTATTTTCTATAAAGTTTTGGGTTTTTTGAGCCGTAAGTTCTCCAGAATAAAGTTAAAAAATAAATATTAAAACAAAAATGTAGCGGACTAGCTAGCGAATAGCGTTTTAATGCCGACCTCTGGCTTTAAGTTTATGAATTAGATGACTGGTTTCTAAACCAAATCTGTCATCTAGAATTAGTTTAAAATTTGAAGGCGAAGCGGAAACGGGAGAATGTCATTTTTAAATAAAAGATTAAAACGGTTTCGGATTTGAATTAAGGAAATAAGAGAAAATTTACAAGTGGCTCCAGAGAGTCTAAACATAAGCCTTTGGCATTACGCTACTGCAGATAGAGATTTTTTTTTAACATTTTTAGAATCTTTTTGAGAATAGCTTCTATTAAACAAATATTAAAATAATGGATGGCCAAAAATGTGAAAAAAACCTTCCACCTACCCTTAACGACAACAGAAGAATTTTTACCCAAAAATTTAAAAAAAGCATATCAAAAAGGTAATTAATCGCACAACTCAGAATAGTAATACTGAAAAAATTCGGTGTTACTAATATTGCAGTCAATATTTGTCAAAAGTGTTTTCAGAAGATTTAAGATTTTAATATTAATTTGAATTTAACGATCCAATTTAAAAAAAAAAACAGTTCATATTCAAACTTGCAAATTTTGATACCGATTACGCATCTACGCATTACGCATGATCAGAATAAAATATATCAGAAACCTTCATACTAGAATGATTATGTTTGCTTTACTTATTGTAGTAAGCGCCACAGTAATTAATCGTATAAAGTTGAGTATATCAAACGTTTCTTCATATCCTCTTCTATGACAAATTCTTGATAATTGTTTATCTTATTTTTTCGAATAAATTTAAAATATTTGAACTAGAGAAATAAATCAAAAATCGAGAACCCTGGCAACTTTGAAGCTCGTATCCCTCAAACAATTATTGGAATTATTGCACTCATCAGATTCTGCGTTGAATATACATTAATTCACTTTACAGGCAATAAAAACCCAAATTGAAGATCTATCACTACTTAGCACATAAAAAATCTGTTGATAGATAAATTTATTAATTCAAATTTGTTTTTTTTGTTTTAATTTAAAAAAAAACTCGCACTGCTTTGCATATCCAATGAATTTATCGACATTTCAAGAAATTGTTGAAAGCTGCAAAGCAAAGCCGCCAGTTTTGAATAATTTTCTAATAATTACGCCTTTTATTTCGAAATGATTCATGAAATACTTAGCTCCTCCTAATGCTAAATGGAGCTCAAGAATAGCCAAAATCAACAATGAATAACAAATTTCCATACAAAGTTTAAACGCGTTGTGCTAATTCAGGAGTAAACCAAATTATCTCAAAAATTTTACACTGATGACTGATGACCCAAATGGCATCGAAAAAACATATGGAAGCAAAAAGTCAATTTTTGCAGCAGTCTAATGTAAATATATCTTTCGATTATATAGCAGGGTGGCCAGCAGGTTCCCATTTTCAAATTCCCGGTCAATTCCCGGTTATTTCCCGGTTTTCCCTTGTGAGATTTTATGTTTTTCACGGTTTAAGATTACGCTGGTTTATAACTTTTACAAGATTTATTGAACGAACAAATAGCCATTTTATAATATTTGTAAGTGAAAGTGTGTGAAAACTGTAAATTTTCAGTGAATCAATTTTGTAATACGAAGGTTATTCACAACTGCAAAAATTGCGGCGAGGATTTCGTACCGGTAATGAAATATTTAAAAGTTAAACTGTAAAAGGTTAAGAAATTAATTCCAGTATTCCATTTTTTCAACGAAAATTGACTCCTTTCTTTTTAGTCTTTGATAAAATCTTCTTCCAACTTTAACAACTGTTTTTACAGAAAATTCGTTATTTTAATAGTTTTTAATTTTTGGAGGTCATCTTGGTATCTTGAAGTACCGCATTGCATCATTTTAGAACCACCCAACCAATTCCTTCTCCAAATTAGATGCGGTGCATCTAATTTGATGTCCCGGATTTCAATTTCAAAGTTCGTTCAATTAACCAGAACCGAAACTTCCATTTAACAATAAAATAATTCTGAGGTTCAAAGATTTTTGAAATCTTTAAAAATATTGTGAACAAAATATATTTTTCAGACACATTGAAGTTAAAATTTTTCATGAAAATTATAATTAAACAATATTTGAAATGCAAATATTTTGTCATTTTCAAATTGCGGGGGAATTAATAAAGTTTAAGGTATTTTATTGCAAAAATTTACGAATTCTTCGAAAAATCATGGCAAATTTGTTAGTAGGTATCGGACGCAAAAATAGAGATTTATTGTCATTATTTCCTCCATTAGTCTAAAAGGAACGAAAAGCCCAAAAGGGCTTTTGACAATGATATATTTTGCCGAATATTTGATTATACAGGGGATTTTTTTATATTTCTTATGTACACCCAAAATTCAGCCTCTGTGCCAATGGCGTGTAGTCAATTTCATAGCATCATTGGTACAAGAAGATAACGCGACCGGCACTGATTCGATTTGCGCCCACCGGCATTAACCTCCCAGCTCAACCAAATTGCGTATGTCTGAATGAAACAAAATAAAAACGTTTTCGCGTCCCTCCCCATCGCATCACAAGCCGAAGAAGGATGGAAATAAATACCGGCCAACACCAGGCAGCCAGCGAACCGAGCACTGTGCGTGTGAATGTAGCAAAAGCAACAACAAAAACATCCTTCTAATTCAATCCACCAGCAAACACGTCTAAGCTGTGCGTGTGTATGTAGCAAAAGCAACAACAAAAACATTCCTTCAATTTACCGGCAAACAACACCGGCCAAGCTGCCCGGCTTTAGCAGCTGTGCATATGTAGCGTGTGTATGTAATAGCAGGCAGTAAGCAAAGCACAGTTCTCATTCAATGGGTTTCCCGTTCCTTCACCCCCGTTCCCTTTCCCGTTTTCATCTTAAGACAAAGGAATGCGTTGAAAGGAAGCCAAACCCCGGGAAGCCGCCGTTGTACTTTTTTTTTGTGATTGATCGGTAACAGAAAGCCTATGACAAATATACCTCCTCCTGCATGAAGCTCGAACAGTACACTGGTTAGAATGTCGGACTGGCAAGACGATATAATTGGTGATTTGAGTTCGATTCTCACTACAACGCTGTGGTTTTAATTTTTATTTTCTTGTTTCTGGGATGAATTATCCAATAGGAAGGAAATCCCATAAAATGTTTTTCTTGTTTGTGTAGTGGTCATCATTTTGGTTGGGAGCCGAGTCCTTATGCCAGTTACGGTTTTTCAAACATACCGTCTTCGGCACAGTGCACATTTCAGCGCATTATCGGCACAGAGATTTGCTAAATAGGCATTGGATTTTTGCAACCTCTTCTATGGGTGTAGAAGTTAAGTATATGTTAATTCAAAACCTGGTAAAATTTCAATGTTATTATATGATTCTACTTGGAAGGTTATAAAGTGCATTTCAAAAAGGGTTGGTTAATCTAAAAAATCTCGAAAAATATATTTTTTAAAACGCCAGAATGAATCAATTTCTTTTTTTTTTTAATAATTCTGATAAATCATTATACATATTCAGATAAATAAACAAGCTTATTTCGTGCTGTTAATGTATTTTACTTTTTAATTCGGACTTGAAAAGTTGAACTCAAATTCTGAAACACCAACTAGGTATTGAAATTGTGATCCATTAGTTTCAAAAATTTATTTCCTATTCAAACTTTGAGTTTTAATTGTGAATTCTTATCGTAAGATTCAAACTGAGAAATTTGGAGTAATATTATTTGCATGAATAGCATCGCTGTTATTTTGTGTTTTTTTTTCTCTGAATATAGAATAATATAGATATGTTGTTTTCGAATGTTATTTAAATAATTATTTCGGAAATCATAGTTCTGTGTACTGGTTACTGAATTCTGGATATAGATTACTAGTGTGATTCTTAGGAATTATGTTCGTCAAGTTATGTCGTGAGACGGAATACTATGTAAATGAAAAAGATAACTAGTTTCCTAGTTTCGGTTTTATTTCTGTTCTAAAATGAGTATGTTTAATCCAGATAATGAGTCTGAATTAAGAATCTCAAGCTTTTGAATATTTTTACATATTGAAATTTAATTTTTAAACCGATTACAAACTTTTTTTCCACTTTTCTCAGGAATTTCAAACCAGATTACAAAACATGGAATCTCAAACTTCTACCAGATTTTTAAAATTAAAGAATTTTAAAAATTCATCTGCATTTTCAATCCAACTTTTGAATGCATTATAAAAGTCTTAACACAGAGAACTTAATTCGACTTCCTTAATTCTGAGTTCTGAATCAAATCTGTATTAAAAATGTAAATTTTAAAAATCATACTGAGCCTGAATTTTTATTCAAACTGTCTATATCAATTCTGAATCCCAAAAATGGATTCTGAATTTAGAATTTCGAACAATTCTGGCTTTAATTTTTCACATTCGGTGGAAATGCGAACATTGATGAATGGAAACACGCATAAACTTTTCCCACTTCATATTTTCATCATTGAAATACAATTAACGTCTACATCAAATTTAAAATTAAACTTTACTCTTGATATTAACTTCATCCTTCTCTATACGTAGGATTTATATAGAACTGCATTTGCATTTTCACATGCAGTTTTGATGTCAAATTCCCGGTTGCTTCCCGGTATTCCTGATGCCATTTTCAATTCTCGGCAAATCAACTAAAAAAAATGTTCTTTAATAAGCTTCTAACATTAACTTATCTCGCTGATATTTATATAAGACACTGATTATGGAAATCATGGCGAAAAATTTGTTATCCAACGTGATGTTAACGTGACATAAACAACATGTAAACTTTTGAACAAATAGAAAAATTTAGCTTACAAAACAAAAAAAAGGTGATCGCACATTAGTGTCGTGATTCCGAGGGAGCACGTTTTGCAGCATCCAACCGGAAGTGATGAGGCAAAACTGAAAACACAGCAGCTAGCAGGAATACATAGATAACTCATGGAGCAGGTGAAAGAACAACAAATAATTTCCCACCCCTTTGCCACATCTAAAATAAACAGAACCGGACTATTTCCGTCATCCTCTCATCATGCTCATCTTCTCTCAGATGACGATGACGATGACGATGATGGTGATCACTTACGTGTGTAACGCATCTGCGACTGATAGTACTTGATAACACCACTACTGCTGCATGAGTTCAGTTGTTGTTGTTGATGATGATCGTGAGGTTGCAGTTGCTGTTGTTGTTGTCCCGCCATGTGTTGTTGACTAACGATGATCGTTTCGGTTAAAAGGGCATTGGCGTCGTCTGTTCCGCCTGATGGTTTGGTCCCCGGATGGGGGCAAATTGTGGGTGTTATTGTGTCGTTCATGGAGTGGGCGTGTGTGTAACATTAACATTCCCCGTTTTGTGTGTTTTAAATTTTGAGAACCGCATAATGAGATTGACGTACATTTGCATTCGATCATTACGATGAAACGTCCAGAGAGGGTGGTGTCAGTCCGTGTTTGAATCGGGTCAGGGGTCGGTGGTTGCAAAATACGGAAACATTTGATGTGGCAATAAACGATTTGTTTTTTTTTGTGTGTGTTTCGTAGTAGTAATTAGAACCCAACATCCCGGGAAGGGGAAAGGGTTGTCGTAGCGCATCACGAGATGAGTTCAGTAACGTGTTCCAGGTAAAGTAGATCAACGATGGCGATACATTTACATAATTTACACACGCCGTTTGATATATTTACACACACGGCATTATCGGATGTAGGTACATTCAATAATATAGATGTTTTAATCGTGATGATTAAAAAACAATTAAAAACCAATTATATCAAACAAACGTAACGGAGACAAGAAACGGAGACAGTGGAATGGAGAGGAAACACAAGAATAAGTGTTAGACTGAGTCGATTTGGGGTCATTTTTGAATTTCTCAAACCCTGGGGTCTAAAAAGTTTCGTCTTGGTCCAAAACTCATCCATGATTTTTTGCAGAATTTTTAAGTTACGTTTACATGAGTACATTTGAACTTTTAGGTTTGTATGGGAAAATTGAGTATTTTGTACTGAAAAATCAACATCACTTTCAATTTTTCTGTGGAACCAAGCCAGCTGACAGTTTTTGTGCCAATTTATAAAATTCCAAAGGGAAATTTTCCGCTGAACAACTTTGTAGAAAACCGTAACTTGGTATCTTATTAGACAAAAAAGTTATTAGCTGTTTAGAAGAGGTATGTCTTTTCGCATTGATGAACAATAAATTCAATTGACATCCCTGCTGGGTGCCTGGCGAGGTATTGCATGGCTACTTTTCATGCTATACTTCGCGAGACTCCAGGAGTGATGTCAATTGATTTTTTTTATTTATCAATGCGAAAAGACATACCTCAGTTAAACAGCTAATAACTTTTTTGCCTAATAAGATACCAAGTTACGGTCTTCTACAAAGTTGTTCAGCGAAAAATTTGCCTTCGGAATTTTATAAATTGGCTTAAAAACTGTCAGCTGGCTCGGTTCCACAGAAGAAAAAAAAAATGATGTTGATTTTTCAGTACAAAATATTCAATTTTCCCATACAAACCTAAAAGTTCAAATTTACTCATGTAAACGTAACTTAAAAATTCTACAAAAAATCATGGATGAGTTTTGGACCAAGACGAAACTTTTTAGACCCCAGGGTTTGAAAAATTCAAAAATGACCCCAAATCGACTCAGTCTAATAAGTGTTAATAGTAGAAAGGAATGAGCATAAAACTATTAATCGGGCATTTCTCTTGAGCTTACTTTTTTAAGTGTGGAATAGTTTTGTTCATATTACTAAGTATACCGTGGTTGATTAAATTAATAAAACATTTTTTAGACATTCGTTGCATGAAATCTAGCACAGCATACTCGTTGCAGACATTAGACACTCTTTAGAGCAAGTTCACTGGTGTTGGGAAAAAGTGGTAGAAATTTTGACACTTACGGCACATTTTGAAAATTTTGCCATGTAAAAACATTTTCAAGATCTGTGGCCTTCAAGTTTTTTTACAACACGTGTTGTATTGTCGCATGCTGTGATGAAAAAATAGCAATATTTCTATCACATACGGCTGAAATAGAAACAGTGTTGTAAAAAAATACAACGCCCCAAGATCTTGAAAACATTTTTGCATGGTAAAATTTTCAAAATGTCAAAATTTCTACCACTTTTTCCCAACACCAGTGAACTTGCTCTTAACTATGGGAAAATAATGTTTTAAACCACATTTACGAGTCTGTTAATTTTGAAGGAAAATGATTATAAAAATCTTTTTTTTTTTTTGTTTTTCTGGGTAGGCGCGGCAGTCCATTTTGACAGGGATTCAGTTTCGGCCTTAGTTTATACGTTTTCGATTTTTGCTATGACGCAGTAGCAAACTTTTACTTTATAAACAAACGAAATCGTAACCCGGCACGATGTAAATATATAGGTACTTGTACCACTCCACTATGGGATTTCAGGCAGCAAAAAGTAAAAAATCAACTTAATCGTTATGATATTTGTCATTAGGTACTTGTTCGTTGCGTTACTTTCAACTAAGATATCCTCAATAGTTCAGATCATTGCCATAACTACTTATCGTTTCACAGGCAACAGACTTAGAAAATTCTGAAAAATA
Source organism: Uranotaenia lowii (assembly GCF_029784155.1). Classification (NCBI taxonomy): domain Eukaryota; kingdom Metazoa; phylum Arthropoda; class Insecta; order Diptera; family Culicidae; genus Uranotaenia; species Uranotaenia lowii. The sequence continues at coordinate 103,103,280 of NC_073692.1, read as the reverse complement.
TACTGCACTGCAGATCTACTGATATTCAATTCAATTTTTCTACTATACAAAAAAATTGTGTGTGTTGATAAAAAATATTAAGAAAAAAACGAATCAATCAGGTGGGCTTGTTTACTACAGGATTTCCGACATCCGTGTATATTTGTGGCCAGCTGGCCGAGCATCGTTTTAATCTTAAAATGTCGATATTTTAAATTGTTCAAAATTTTTTTAAATTTAAATGAGTTTATGGAAAAGTTGGTTATTCCAAGATTATTTTAATTTTTTTAACCCAGTAGCAATTAGTTAACTGAATTGCATACTTTAAGGGTATGACTTTAAAAAATCCAATTTATGGTTTATTTGATGACAATGATGAAAACATATAACCGTAAGTTAAAATTACCTTTAATAACCTTGATGACTCACTGATCATGCTATCCAGCCAGACCCAGGGCCAGATAAAACCATCGGGGGGCTCGGGGCAATTTTTCTCGGGAGCCCTATAAATTGATTTTTTCATATACCAGAAAATACATAAGTTCAACATATTGCCTTTAAATAACCGTAATGTCTGCGTAGAAGGCAGTTTCTGGTATCTTCAAACAATAATTGTTAAACCATCACGGGCAAACATCGCAAAACAGTCAATAGAATAATCGAAATTATTTATGATTTTTATGATTAGAGCTGTTAAATGCAAAATTGAATTCGCAATTTATTCAATATCTCTAACAATAATTAAATTCTCTGGTTGGAAAAATTCAAATATATCCTACAAATAAATTTAAAAAAAAAACTAACAAAATGTTTTTCATTTCATCATTGTGTATCATAGTAAGTGCTTCATCGAAAGCAGAATAAACATTTTTCTGATGACAATTTAGAAGTAACATTAAAATTTGAGACCTAGAATTCAAAATTTAAAAAAATAAACAAAATAATTCAACTTTATAATCCATGAAGATACAGATGTCAAAGTTCAAGAGTAAAATTTAAAACCATGAATCGGATTTTATTCAGAACCACAATTCAGAATCTCTAATTTCGAATAAAATTCAGAAACGAATGCCACAGGGATGGCAAAATGTCGTTAATAAAAAAAATATAGATTTTAGGAAAAAAAAAACTACAAATAACATTAAAATACAAAATTGAAAGTCAAAGTTACAATCAGAGCCAAAACAAGAATTTCAAATTGTATATCAAATCAATCAAATAAATCAAATATTAAAACCAGAATCTTTTCTGAAAACTTTATTCTAAATGTGACAAGAATTGAAAACATTAATTCTAAATGGTGATAAGATGTTCAAAACTCCGAAATAATCAAGTAATTAAGTAATCAAAAATCAGATAAAGAATTCAAATAAGTTTAGTACCTTCAAAAATGATCTCGAGTTTTCAATACTAAGAAAAATCACGAAACTGAAGGAACACCACAAGTCTTGAAAATCTCAATGAATTTAATCTCTGTTTTAAAATCTAGAAGAAGACATGATGAGAAAAATAGAAATATTTATTTTTAAGAATCACTCATGGAAATTTGCAATTCAACTACGATTTTTTTAATGATGAGTATAATTTGAGAATGGACGGTCAATTGGAAAATGATATGCTGAATTCAGGATATTTACTTCAGCAGAGGATAAATATTAAATAGAAATACCACAGTATCAGTAGTACATATAAGACTTTGGTTCTATCAATTGGAAAAGTTTTAATTCGAATTTCAAATCTTATACTGGATTTGAAATAGAAATTCAATAGAGAGACTCAGTAAGAGCGATTGGTCAAATTTAAGCAACTACATCAGTTTTTCTACATTCTCGTTGTTTTCTACAAAATTGATTATGGGAAAGAGGGTGCAATGCATACAATAATTTATCATTATTTATGCTTATACTAATGCTTTTAAAGTAAGCATCCTAAATTGCCTATTTTTATTTATTTTATTTCTAGCAAAGCTCTAGAAAACTCACAATTGCGAATGATTTGCAATGTTTTTTTTTCATTATCTTTAATTTTATTTAAATTTAAACTATACCTGATTATTACCCGGTTAAAATTCTAGAGTGTTTATTGAAAAAGTCTTAAATTAAATAAATTGGAGAATGCGAAAACAAATGTCCAGAATTTGTTTTGAAAATAAATCCTGTTTTGATAAGCCAGATTAAATGCGGGAAAAATTCTATAATGTTTATTCTAGGGGCCCCTCTTAACTTATATTACAGTGAAACTATTCGAGATATTGATTCCGGGGGGGCCTTTGGTGTTATAATTTCAATTTTCTAGTTTTGTTTTCGTTAATTTCTAGAATTAAAGTAGTATGATTAAAGTAATGTTAATATCTCTTTTGAGGTGGGAGCTGGCCGGGGTGCCCGGGGCAATTTTATCTAAGCATAATTTTTGTTTACCTGTTTGTTCGAAAACGTTCACAAACTCTGAATAAAATTCATTTTGGATCTAGCCCCCTCGATTGGTTTGGGCCATATATAACAAAAGAAAGCTACAGCTCGATCCAGTACGTTTTATTCAATTTTGGAATGTTCAACAAGAAAATGTTACTATTAGTGAGGTGGGAAAGCGTCTCCAGGCATATGATACTGTGATATTCAATCGAATTCAAAGCACTTCTATAGTGGAAGTGCATGGTGAATATGGTGATGAAGTATCTAAAGGAGGGCGGGAATTGTTGATTGTTGATAATAAAATCGACATTTTGAGCAATAACCTGGAAGAATCCAAAAACGTTGTTAAGAAAAATAATAACCCAAACTAAAAAGTGTAGAAAATAGCAGCTTTTTTGTTCTATATGGCCAAACGAATCGTCATCTTTACCTTCAAAATGCATTCTATTCAGAGTTTGTAAATGATTTTGAACGGAAAGGTAAACAAAAATTATATTTAGAATTAAAAAAAAACGATACTGTACTGTTTCGGGGTCTGGCCGACCAACCCCGAAATATTACCAAAACCTTTCAAAAAAGTAAGCAAAGCCTGTTCTGGTCAGTAAATCATCAAGGTCATTAAAGGTAATTTTAACTAATGGTTGTTTGTTTTTATCATTTTTGTCTAATAAACCATAAAGTGGATTTTTTAAGTCATACTCGAGAAGTATGCAATTCAGTAAACTAATTCCTACTGAGTTAAGAAAAAATTAATAAAAAAATTTAAAATGATCTCGAAATAACCAGCTTTCCATATAACTCATTAAAATTTAAAATGATTTTGAGAAACTGAAAATATTGGAATTTTACAATTAAAACGATGAGTGGATTTTTATTTTTGCCGTCACGGAAATTATAGGAGAAATGTCTGACGGGAGACACGGCCAGGCTTCGGACGACTCCTGAGGTGTCACTCATTAGTGCAAGAGCAAAGCTTCACAAAGAGGAGTGGAACCCACGCTCTTCTGAGCGCTAATACCGCACACACTCTGCTCATGCTTCCCGAAAATAAATGTTCGACACTCACTTACATGAGTGATGTGTGCTCCGTCAGTGTAGCTCTTAGAGCGTGCTCTTAGGGAAATAAAGTGTGTTTTTAGGAAACTTTCCTTCCCATCATCTGCATAGCAAAAAAAGACGTTCATTAATGGAATTCTCAGCGCTTTGAATCAAAGCGTGTAAGCGCTTGGTGCCGAGGTTCAAATTCCAATGGTTTAATGAAATGTAATGTAATGTAAAGTTATCGTTTACAGCTACTCAATAACATATATCTACATTATTATGACAATAGATGAATGGGGAAAATTTCATTATCAAATTAAAAAAAAAACTTGTACCGTAAAACGGGGTAACTTTGATCACCGGGGTATTGGACAAATGGATAGGAACCCTATCAAATCGGTAACTTTGAAGAAAAAATGAAAATGGAAATAGTGGGAGAACCTAGGATAATGTGTGAAGGTAAAAGTTCATTTGTATTTTGATGCTCAAACTATTTAGCAATTATTATAATTTTTGCCCCTAAATGTATGCGGCACCATTGTTATTTTTTTTAGTTTATATATTTTTGTATCCTTTATGATCAAGAAAACTCGTAATAACCGTCAGAATAGAGACTGATCAATGTCACCCCAAAGCATCAAATTCTGAACAGAGACGAAAATGATTTTTAAATCAAATTCAAAGTAGTCAAATAAATTTCTGCATCCATGTTATACGTTCAAAGGAGTGCAGTAATGGTTTTAAAAATATAAAACATGCCACATACCCCTTAACAGAAACAATAATCGAAATATATTGAAAAAAGTGATCAATCTTACCCCGGATTACGGTACGTACATCTTGATGACTGTTTGATGTCACTTGACTTAGAAATTACATAAAACATCTGGCACTGCCATTTTTTAAATCTCTGGGGGAATCGTATGGATTATTTGAGAATTTCACAACTCGCTGAAAATCACATGTTAATCATTTGAATATTCATAATGCATATTAATATTAAACTATGTTTCGGAAAACCGACAAAGTCCCACAAAGTCAATTTTCGGCAAAAAATCTTGAACTACGGTCCCTCACAATTATAAGCCACTTTACGTTTCATTTTCCCACTAATTTTTCGTTTATTCGGGTGTTAGTAGACCAAATATCTAGCTTTGCGTGAATTTTAGTCATTAAATACATCCTCTTTCAGTTCAAGTACCGTCAAACGGGGCATCATGTAACAGCGGGGTTAGATGCATCATTTGATTACTACAGCCCTGTTTTATTTTTAATTTTATATAATGCAATCAAGTTATCTTTTAATGCCTACAAAGTGATGATGAAATAATTTCTCACATCTTAAGTTAGTATTTTGAAGTTTTTTCATTTTCATTTAAAATTAAAAAAAAATCTCCAATACATGTACAAATTTTAACATTTTTCGATGCCGTAAAATGCTTTCCCCAGTATGACGGAATGGTTTAATGATATCACCTACAAACTGTTTTCTAGTTTAATTTTTTTGTAACTGTCGGTATAAAAATACTTTTCGAGCCATCTCCAAACTTTTTTAAATTAATATTTTCATAATTCAATTACCAGTCTAGGGTAACATGCAACAAAATGTCAATCGAAGAGACACCTTGTAAATCTCGTTTCCATGTGCTGGAATATGATCGTTTTGCATCACGCGTTTGTCAGCATTGAAATTTCATTCATTCAAACATTTAATTCTATGATTTTAGCTTGTAGAATTTTTTAAAGTATTTTTTACCCCTAAATGTATGCAGCATCCTTATGTTCACAAAAAATTCAAAAATTAGTTTCAACAGATCCTAAATTTACTGCAATTGGTGTTTTTATGCGTAACGGTTTTTATGGCATCAAAAATTTCATTTCATCAATTTATCAAAAACAATACATTTATATACGTTTTAATTAGATTTTTCATTTTAAACTAAGTTTGTTGCAAGTTACCCCTGTTTCTTAGTATAGTGAAAATCGAATGTTTTTTGAAAATTAAGAATAACTGAAAAACCAATAATTTTTCTCACTACGCCAATTTGATATCCCATCAATCTTAAAACTTTTGATGCATAAAGGTTATTATAATCTGTGGACGTGGGTTATTTAGAAGCCATTTTAGTTGAAAAGTGTTGCATGTTGCCCCAGTTGACGATATGTTATTATTTTAAATTTTGTTAAAAAATAACATGATGTACCGAAACAATTAAGCGTTTTTCAAAAACGCATATATTGGTCAAAATTGTAGTCCGTAACAATTGTTAGTCACATAAAAGTCCATGACAACGACTTGTTTCTGGCAAACATTTAGGGGCATTCTTTGTTAGTGTATATGCTAGTAGGTATTGATTTTATTTCACGAATTCAAAACAATCTAAATCCAAAAAAAAAATCTTGTTGATAACACCTTCGATACTAGCTAGCGGACTGTAAAATTAACTTTCAATGTTCAATCAGCACCACTATACAGCAGATGACTTATGCTACCTTTACCACCGTGGGGGAGCAATTTTGTTTCACCCGGTAAAGGCCTTTCGGATCGGTTCTAAGCGTGACTTGTTTGATTTGTTGTTTGATGAAAACTTATATGTAACCAAAGTGTATTAGAGTATATTGTTCTCATCTGTTCCGGCTTGATTTTATTATTTTTTGATTCATCTTCCAAAAAAACAGCTGGATACGAACCAAAGCGAACAGCACCATCAATTAATTACTTTGACGCACATTGTGTACACCTTAGGAGTACTCTATAGGAGACGCTCTTATAGAGCGCTCATTTCAATTTTGAGTGTTTTGTGAGTGACGAAAAACGCTCCCTGTGTGTATTGTCACTCCGCTCCAATCGACCACTCTTGCTCCGCTCAATACAAAATTTAAAGAGTGGAGCTGATTTTTACACCGCTCTTGTTGGGCTCTGAAAAGAGTCCGAAGCCTGGACACGGCGTATTTTTTTGAATATTTTTCAACATCAATTTTCAGCTAATCTGTTCCCTGAAATTTGAACTAAAAAGGTGGATTCATTTCTCCACAAAAAAACTTATTACTTTTGTAGGTTTTAATACATGGTTTTTCTATCAATAACAAAAATAGCCATGGGTGTACAGATCCACCGCGATTCATTGGCGCACTTAAGGCTTAGAATATTTGCTCTTATAAATTCAGATGAAAATTTTTGAAATAAATAAATATAGTTATTCATCATGGTTATACCGATTCACTGCAGTTTCTTCAAAGATTGGGCTTTTTGCAAAAGTTGAAGAACGTTTTTTTTTGGCAAATCTTCACTGTAGCAAACCTAAAACCATGTCTTTATGTGTGCAAATAAAATTCTGTACTGATCGTGAAGTAATCATAAGATAACCTCAATTTATACTTATAAAATTTTCATTTCAACTCTCTAAATATTTTTTTAAAACAAGTGTTTTTTTAAGCTTTTGGTACTGGTAATTTCCATGTATTTCAAATAACATTGAAACTGTTATAAATATTATTGTTTTCCTTGCACTAACACTGACATATTGTATATTCTGAAGCAAGTCGTTGAGTTAAAAAAAAAACAATAATCTTTTTTGATTTTCATTTTGTCGGGGATTTTCATCCTATTGGATGATTGATCCCATTGTCCCTAAATCTTTTTTGATTTCCGCGTGTTATTGATTTATAAATTACTTATGCGTTTATTCCAGCATAACAATTATTTACAATATTTGCCATGGTCATCTTCAGACCTTTCAAATCGGCTTAAATGACGTAAGTTTTGTGCTGAGGTTGAAAGGTGATCAGTCAATATCAAAACACAGCAATTATGAGTTCTGAATCCAAGCTTTGAATCGATTTGTTTCTGTGTTCAAAAGCTAAATCTGAAATCCAGTTTTAGTCTTTTTTTTTGTCCACATTTTCATTATTTATTTTGCCATATATTTTAAAGTTACATATTACATTGAAATGCATCAGTGCATATTTATCTCATAATTTGGTTGATTAGGGGAACTGGGGGTAAGACGACCACGTTAAGAAGAATCTCTTATTACTCGTAAATTAAGAATGCAATCCAGTAAATTCGACAATAGTTTTGAAAAGGAGACTGTTCTTCATCAGAAATATAAAAACAGAAACAATTATACCAATTATATACGTCTTAATCGTTGAATTTTGAAAGGCTTTCTAAAGTATGATTTCCATTTCGTTTGGGGCAAAGTGCGCATATGTGTGTATCTAAACGCGCCGTTTAACGTTTAATAACTGTTTATTGATTCAAGTGTCTCCGAAAGTGTTCGCCAGGTAAAAACACTTCTATTCTACTTCACTGATGGAAAAATGTATTGCTACGCGCAGTGCTGAGAGATATACAGACATTCTTGAGAAAAGTTAATTAAATCTATACTAAATTTAGAAATTTTCTATATATTCGTTAATATTTGTGTGAATGGATTTAACCGACACTCGGTCATTCGTCCGAGCCCTGGACCAGATCGCACAATATTAAAGTTATGTTTTCCAATTCAACATATAAATGTCTTTCAATTTGTTGTGATGAAAACTGCATATAAATTTTAGCAAATATGAAACATGCTTAAAGATAAACAGACATGGCGCGTTTTGCTGTACCTAGATATGTTTTTTCAAAAATCGTTCAAAATAACAGAAAAAAAAATGAATAAGGAATTTTTTCGTTGTGTGATGATTGTCAAGATCAATGTTCATCATTGAAACAGATGGCAAGTTTTTTATTGCTGATAAATGCAGTAATTCCTTACGAGAAAAGTTGAAAAATTGCAAGAAAAGTTCCTAAAACATTTTGTTTTCGTTTTTTGTCAAATTTACGTAATATAGAAAACTTAGAAGGTCCACAAATGTTTATAAACAGATGATAGTGTAAATTGAACAGACTGGCATTTTCAGAAATGATGTAAAATGTTTATTTCGTGAAATACTGATGGTGGTGCATCTTGCCCGCTCTGCGCATTTTATACCCAGTTTCCCTATCAATTTATAGAAAAATGTGTTTTTCGAAAAAAAAACCTTGTATACCTTGTACATTTCTAAGTACTATGGCGTATTTTTCCTGTTAAAAAAAACCAGGGGATTTCGAACGATAGGCATGAGCGATGATCGTTTTGATAAAAAAAAAAAAAGTTGCTAGATCGGGAGAGACGTTCAAATATTTTGCCAGATATTTTGAACGTTTTTTGGTTTGATTATCCAGATGCCTTCAAAATACCCTGAGCAAATGTCAGTCGAGACACGCTCATCTAAGAAGGCCATGAAGGCCGCTACCCGTAGAACGCTTGTTAAAGCAGAACGTGTAATCTACGGGATTCCAAGAACCACACAGAATTGCTACTTATGTAGCTTGCACTAATTGTTTCCTTAAGGATAAATTTTTTTATCTTGTTTGGAATCAGTCCAAATGCCTTAAACACAAAAATATGAAAAAATCAGCTTTCGTAAATCTTGACAATGTCCATCGTCGATTCTCCTCTGCAAGCGTAGCAGATGCAGATAAAATTTCACCTAACTTTTGGGAGATTTTTTATTCTGATAGAATCAAGAGTTGCTTTATGCTTTCATCCTCAAAAGTGCAATGGAAAATTTAGCCAATTTGAAAGAGCTAACCAACAACGAATACCTACATACTACATACAAAGTTATTAAGATACTTTTAAGCCCGGTTACGTTCCCAGACCCATATAAATACTAAACAAGTTCAAACGTGGCTCCAGAGAGTTCACTAAACGTTTTAGCCCTTCCAGATATACGACCATTAAGCAATAAAGTAGCGCTCTAACTGAAACTCACCACAAGCCCAGCTTTTTTATACTTAAAGCTGCTAGAAACATCAGCAGATCTTTAAGTATAAAAAACCACAAAATTGCTGCAAAAGTGGCAGTAGCATAATTTCCATATGAACTCTAGAAACCACAATCGATAAGGTTTTTAATGCCTTAATCGTAGATATACAGTCAAGAATGACTTGGTTAAAAAAAAAGGAAAACTTTGTAAAATCGATACCAAAAACCCATAGAACTCAGAGAAAACAAATAAAACATGTTTTTATGCTTTCCGACAAAGGTAAGTAAAGTCTGGCTGTGACCGAAAAATGGAGTGGACACTGTTGCAATAAAAAACGGTGTATCTCAGTGTTTGATACAACGAACAGTCCTCAAAAAACGAAGTAGATCGCGTTAATTTGGTAAAAATCATCCTATGTTACCAGTTTGACCACAGAAATCAAGCACAAAACTGGAATTTACATGAACAGAACTATCCCAGTTAAGAAGAAAACTGCCTCGATTAAAAAAATTTAGTAAACTTCCAACTACCACAAACGATACACAACGAGCAGCTAAAACACTTCACAATTGAAGCAGCATTCCGCTAATATGTTGCTCTCTTCGATTGAAAATATCTAAATTCGAAACTCACCTTCATCTTCCGAATCCGACATGAACGTCTCGTGGATGGTTTCCGGAGCAACGATTTTGAACTTCTCGTCCACAGTTTGAGTGACACTGGTTTCCGTAACCACCTTCAGCGTCTCCACCACCGTAATATAGCCGAGTTTGTCGGCTATGGACAAAGCCGTTTGACCACTATTGGTCACAGCTTCCGGATTAGCCTTTTTCTTCAACAACAAATTGATGATCAAGGTGTGACCCTGCTGCGCCGCCTGATGCAACGGGGTGTGGCCAATGTTGGTCTTCATTTCGATGTTAGCATCGTTTTCGAGCAGGAACTTAACCATATTGATCTGACCAAAGTGGGCCGCCACGTGGAGGGGAGTGAAGCCGGTCTTTGTCGAGGGATCAATCTGGGCCCCCTGATCCAGAAGGGTCTTAGCAATATCACTATGGTCTTCTTGTGCGCAAAGATGCAACGGAGTGAGTCCGTTTTTGGCAGGGTGGTTGGGATTGGCACCATTTCGCAACAACAGGTCCGACATGTCTCGGTGTCCTTCCTGGGCGCTCAGGTGCAGCGGAGTGAATCCGGTTTTGCTTTCCGCGTTGGCGTCGGCCTTGTACTCGATGAGAGTATTGGCGATGTCCATTTGATTCTTCTTAGACGCGATGTGCAACGGAGTGTGGCCGTTTTTGGCCGGAGAGTACGGAGATGCACCCTTCTCGAGGAGCAGTAGCGCAACCTTCTGATGATCGTAGTGACTAGCAACGTGCAACGGCGTTACGCCATTCTTTCCTTGGACGTCCACCTTGGCTCCTCGATCTAGCAGGAGCTGGGCACACTTCAAGTTACCATACTTGGCCGCCAGATGAAGCGGGGTGAAACCTTTCTTCGTGACAGCTTCCATGTTGGCATCGTTGTCCAAAAGAGCAGCAGCCACATCATCCTGACCTTCCTTGGCTGCGATGTGCAGTGGAGTGTAGTTATCCTTGGTGACCGAGTCGATTTTGGCTCCGTGCTGCAGCAACAGCATCACGATGTCAACGTTTCCGATTCTGAAAGATAAATTGTAGAATTTGAGTATTTTAAACTTGCTTGGGAATGTGATTCGTGATGCTTTGTAAACTTTGTTAGTCTATTTACTTCAAGGAACCTACTTGAAAAAAAGATCAAAGATTTCATAACCGAGAATTATAATGAAATTTCCGTTTCTAAGATTAAGATAACAGCATAATATTTCAGATTTCAGATTTCAAATTCCAGATTTCAGATACAGATTTCAGATTTCAGATTTTAGATTCAGATTTCAGATTTCAGGTTCAAATTTTTGATTTCAGATTCAGATTTCAGATTCAGATTTCAAATTCAGATTTCAGATTCAGATTTCAGATTCAGATTTCAGATTTCAGATTCAGATATCAGATTCAGATTTCAGATTCAGATTTCAGATTCAGATTTCAGATTCAGATTTCAGATTCAGATTTCAGATTCAGATTTCAGATTCTGGTTTCAGATTTCAGATTTCAGATTCAGATTTCAGATTCAGAATTCAGATTTCAGATTCAGATTTCAGATTCAGATTTCAGATTCAGATTTCAGATTTCAGATTCAGATTTCAGATTCAGATTTCAGATTCAGATTCCAGATTCAGATTCAGATTTCAGATTCAGATTTCAGATTCAGATTTCAGATTCAGATTTCAGATTCAGATTTCAGATTCAGATTTCAGATTCAGATTTCAGATTTCAGATTCAGATTTCAGATTCAGATTTCAGATTCAGATTTCAGATTCAGATTTCAGATTCAGATTTCAGATTCAGATTTCAGATTCAGATTTCAGATTCAGATTTCAGATTCAGATTTCAGATTCCGATTTCAGATTCAAATTGCAGATTCTGGTTTCAGGTTCAGATTTCAGATTCAAATTTCAGATTTCAGATTTCAGATTCAGATTTCAGATTCAGATTTCAGATTAAGATTTCAGATTCAGATTCAGATTTCAAATTCAGATTTCAGATTCAGATTTCAGATTCAGATTCAGATTTTAGATTCAGATTTCAAATTCAAATTTCAGATTTAGATTTCAGATTCAGATTTCAGATTCAGATTTCAGATTCAGATTTCAGATACAGATTTCAGATTCAGATTTCAGATTCAGATTCCAGATTCAGATTTCAGGTTCAGATTTCAGATTCAGATTTCAGATTCAGATTTCAGATTCAGATTTCAGATCCAGATTTCAGATTCAGATTTCAGATTCAGATTTCAGATTCAGATCTCAGATTCAGATCTCAGATTCAGATTCAGATTTCAGATTGAGATTTCAGATTTAGATTTCAGATTCCGATTTCAGATTCAGATTTCAGATTCAGATTTCAGATTTCAGATTCAGATTTCAGATTCAGATTTCAGATTCAGATTTCAGATTCAGATTTCAGATTGAGATTTCAGATTCAGATTCAGATTTCAGATTCAGATTTCAGATTCAGATTCAGATTTCAGATTCAGATTCAGATTTCAAATTCAGATTTTAAATTAAGATTTCAGATTCAAATTTCAGATTCAGATTTTAGATTCAGATTTCAGATTAAGATTTCAGATTGAGATTTCAGATTCAGATTTTAAATTTAGATTTCAGATTCAAATTTCAGATTTAGATTTCAGATTCAGATTTCAGATTCGGATTTCGGATTCCAGCTTCAGATTTCAGATTCAAAATTCAGACTTAAATGTCAAATACAGATTTCAGATTTCAGATTCAGATTTCAAGTTTAGATTTCAGATTCAGGTTCAGGTTTCTGATTTCAGATTCGGATTCCGAATTAGAATTCAAAATTAATTATTTCATATTCCAACCAATTTTTGGAGGCACATTTCCAAATCAATTTCTATTATTATAATTGGAATTAGAAGTAAGAATCAGATTTCAAAAAGAGAATTTATAACCAGAACTCTGAATTAAAAATTAAGAAAAAGACATCAGAATAAGATTTCAAATTGAATATAGGATAACACCAAAATGGAAATTCAATTACTTAAATATCAAAATGGTAATTCAAAATCAAAATCCTGAGCCAAAACGAATTTAGAAGCAGACTCTGGAAATTGAAAATCAGTACCTAGATAAATAAAATTCTTTTTATGTAATTTTTGCCATTATTTTTTGATTTTTTATACTTTTAGTTATTTTTATCATTTTTATCACTTTTGTATTTTTCAGAAATATTTTGGTGATTTTTCATCTTTATTGTCGTTTCTGTCAATTTTTATTTTGTAATTTTTGTAGTTTTAATCATTTTTGTTTTTTTCTTTAAATGGTTAAGTTTTTTTTTCTTTTTTAAAAAATTTCAAATTTTTGGTACTTCTACATATTGTTATTTATATTATTCTTGTAATTTTTTATTTTATTTTTTTTGTCACTTTTGTTTTGCAATGTTTATGATTTTGCAAAATGCTTTGAAGGTCTGAAGGTCTGAAGAGATGTACCGAGTATTCGGTCGGCCGAATATTCGGCGCCGAATACCGCCAAAATACCGTTAAGCCAATTCGGCTCACCGAATAGTTGAGCTAGGCCGAATATTTATTTTTTCAAATTCATACAGAAACAGACATCTCAAATTTTTCAACTCATGGTGGATAATTTATAAAATATCCAAAAATTATGTTGAAAAACATTTGGAATCATAAAAAACTTATGGTTTCAGTAAAACATTTTAGATGTATCCGTGTATTTTTCACTGTAGATAGCTTTATTCTCTTCTTAATTTACTTGATATATCCAGGCTTGCTCATAAACCAAATAAAGAATTTGAGAAAAGTTAAATCTAACCGCGAAGGCCACATTTTTTTTAAACTTTCCGCATTTTAACCGGGTGTTTACAAATTTTTAATGAATCAAATAAAAAAAAATGTCTCTTTAAAAATTTAAAAATTTATTGTTATCAAACGATTTTTTAGAGTAAATTTATTCGTTAGATTCGATTTGAACACTGCTGTTGTAGTTCGATAAAAACTTTTAATTAGAAGTATTTTTATTTCCTTTTCCTCTTGTATGTTTGAGAATAATGCCAAGTTTCTGTTCAAATTTCCCCTAGTTTTTCAAAAACCGTTCAGACCCGGAATTGTAGATAAGTTTCGTAGAAAGTATTTTATGCTTGAGGTTAGAGATCATCGTTCTTTTTGCCAACTATTTTGATGACATCTAGCAAAAATTAGACATTCATCTATTTCAATAGAAAAAATAGAACTATTCGATACATTTCTAGTCTGAACAATATAAATAACTAGCTGACCCGGCTACACCTTCTAAAAATAAATGAAATTTGTTAAATTGATTTAAATTTTATTTTTTTTTGTACGTAAAATTAAACCAAAGATGATTTCATCTCATATAGAAAAGCTTGATCTTTAAATTCGTTTTTCAAGATCTGAAATTTTTACTGTGTTTTTGTAAGCTTCATGAGTTTTTTTAAATATGGCAAAATGAATGTTTTAGTCGTATGGATTCTCCACCCTCTTTCTCTTCCAAAGTGAAGAGAGCTCATGAAATTATTTGAAAACATATTTTGTATCTAAATAACGTCACATGCTACGTTTGGCTCCATTTGTTTGAAAAGTTTTCAAGTTATGCCTAAAATATGAAAAAAACTTGTCTCCTTTCCTACGCTGCCCTGAAAAAAGAGGGTCTAGAATTATTTGCACGCAATCACCCTTTTTTTTTAAGTGCTCGATTTATGCCAAAAAAGTTGTATATAGCCCCCCTCCCCTTTCCTATCCCTCGCAACTTGAAGAAGGTAGGCGTTTCTGATAATAACACCCTTTTTTTCGTACTCGAAAAGCCTTCCATGGTACCATGCATGGTACCATACAACAAAGTTATGGAAACTCCTCCTTACCACTTCTCTCCTCCCTGCAAGGCAGAAATGTTTATAACAATCTTAGAAACTTTCCCATGTGAGGTTTGGTTTAATTTCTTAGATAAGTTCTCGAGTTGTGAAAAAAGTTTTATGGGAGCCTCCTTACTCCCCTTCTATATCCCTAATGCAAGAATGGAATGGTTTCAAAAAATCTTGTAACCATTTCTGGTATCTTGTATGCTTTTCCCGGCCAAATTTGATTCCATTCGCTTGATAAATTATTAAGTTATGCAAAAAAAATGAAAAGGAGCTCCTTTCCCAACTTTCGACCGAAAGGAGGGAGTGGAACTAAATATCGCAAGAAACCTTTTTTGTTCTCAAATACCCTCCATGCCAAATTTGGATTCTCCTGCTCGAATTGTTCTCGAGATGTGCCATAGAAATTGTATGGGAGGCTCACTCCTGCCTTCCTATCTTTCCGATGGATCTAAAATAATTAAAAAAATATTTTTCGTATTACAATTCCTTGAATAGATTTCGAATTTTCCCTTTATCTTCCCACTGGAAGAGGAGAGGGATACCAAAGATTCAGGGAAACATTTATCGTGACCTTATGCCATCTCATGCCAAATTTAAATTCATTTGCTCGATTTGTTCTTTACTTCTCGCGTGAGCTTTCATTTCGTGGTATGAAACATCGTAAGAATTTATAAAAACTACTGCAAAAGTTATCAAAACAACTCTAAAATTTTTATTTCTCTTATACTCATAAAAACATTTCTCGTCCCTAAATTCCCTGCCAAATTTGGTTCCATTTGCTCGATTAGTTCTCCAGTTATGTAAATTTTTTTTTATTGGAGCCACCCTCCCCGCTTCATATCTCTTCGCTGGAGGGAGTAATAGGTGCCAGATATTCATTGAAACATTTCTTGTACCCTCATACCATCCCATGCCAAATTTGGTTCCATTTGCATGATAAGTTTTTGAGTTATGTATAAAATTGAAAGAAAGGCCCCCTCCCTCCCTTCCTGCCTCCCTATTGGAAAGAAGGAGGGGTCTCAAATATTCACAGAAATATTTCTCGTACCCAAATGCACTCCCAAATTTTCTACCATTTGCTTTTTCTCACGCCTTATTATAAGGAAAGATTTGAGCCTACAAAAAGATCGAGTAAAAAAGAAGAAAGTTCACTAATTAGTGAACTTTCCCTGAAAATTTTACCAATACTTTTGAAGAGAAGGTAACAAAAGCTACATTCGGGTTGGTGTACTGAAAAAGTTTTGCATACATTCCGGCGTTTTTTACCTATCTACAATTTCTAAACACTAGAATTTTTTTATGAATAATCGACAGACACTCACCTGGACGCAACGTGCAGCGGCGTTTGGTCTTCCCGAGCCTGGGCATTGACGTAGGCCCCGTTCCGCAGCAGAATCCGGATTATGTCGCTTTGTTTCGCTCGGGCGGCCAAATGAAGTGGGGTTTCTCCCCGCACCGTCGGAATATCGGGACTAGCATCGTGTTGCAGCAGGTAGATCACAATGTTCATACAACCCATGAAACTGGCCACGTGCAGCGGCGTTAGACCACTTTCGGTGGTAGCACTGATAGTAGCACCGTGTTTAAGCAGCAGTTCGACCACTTTTATTCGATTTTTCTTACACGCTATATGCAACGGTGTAAAGCCGTTCAGTGCTCGGGCATTCGGATCGGCATTCCGATCCAGCAGAAGTTTGGCGACCTTTACGTGACCACAATGGGCAGCTACGTGAAGTGCTGTCAGATAGTCAATGGTGATGTCGTCGACGGGAGATTTGTTGACCAGAAGAATTTTCGCCGCACTCACATGCTCTCCCTGGGCTGCCATGTGAAGAGGGGCCAGTCCATTCTTGGTCTTGGCAATGATATCCGCCTCGTGTTCCAGCAGCAGCTCGATCACTTGATCGTGCCCGGACCGTGCAGCGCAATGGAGCGGCGTGAGACCATCCCGCGTCACGCTGTCTATGCGGGATTTGTTTTTAATGAGTAGTGAGACCATATTCAGTTTACCCCACTTGCAGGCCACGTGCAGCGGGGTGATGTTGTGCTTGGCTGTGAAGTTCACATCGGCACCTTTTTCGATTAGCAGCTGGGCGACATTGACATTGCCGTAGTGGGCGGCTATGTGCAGCGGTGTGAAACCACTTTTCGACGACACGTCTGGATTATGTTCATTCTACAACGAGAGGATAATTTAAACGTTATTAGTCTCGGCTCAATCCGTTCGAACTGATGATTCCATCGACAAACTCAAAAGTAGTAAGTAATGTATCCCCAATCGTGAAATGATTTTTATTTTTGAGTAAATTTCAACAAAACTGCAATGAATGATCGTTGGAATTTTAAAATACCGTGAAACACTGAGAATAATTAAAAAATCGAAAAATAGCAAACCCCATCGTCGTGCAGCTAGTTGGTACGAGGGAATAATCGAATCAATCGAATTTATCGCTTTTAGTTTTGGATGCAAGAAAGAGCATTCAGGGCCACCACGCATCGTTCCTTTTCTTGCACAAACTCACCTCTAGAAGAAGGGACGCCGCCTTGACGTCGTCTTTCTTGGCCGCGATGTGCAGTGCCGGCAGCCTCACCTTACCCCGGGTATCACTTTCCAGCAAAACCGCAACGACTTTGTCATGACCTTGCTGCATTGCTACGGCCAGAGGTGTGAATCCGTCCTAAAAAGCGGGAAAAATAAAATCGAAATTATTATGCATTCGGTGTTTATTCCATCATCATCATCATCCATACCTCCGTAGCCAGGGCCGGATTCGCTCCTTTCGCCAGCAACAGGTTCACGCACTCGTCGTGATTCTCCTGGGCGGCCATGTAGAGGGGGGTGAAGCCATTCTGAGATTGCACATTAACGGAGGCATTGAAGTGCAGCAGCAGCTGGATGATCTCCTTCTGCCCGGCCAGCGAGGCTATGTGAAGTGCCGTGTTGCCCTTTTTGGTGGCATTATCGACGTTGGCGCCTCGCTGCAGCAGCTCCTGCACGATCTCGTAGTGGCCATCTTTGGCGGCGAGGTGCAGCGCATTGAGACCATTCTGGAAAGGAGAGGGAAATGATTTGTGTATCATAAACGTCGATCAAGAGATTGTTGGTTTACTACTTTTGAGTTATAGTTAAGATAAGAATATTTTTGAACGCTCCGACATATTTTAATTTGGTTCGATTTGAGAGATGAATTTTTGGTAGGTACATGGTAAGCAGCGAATCCTAAGATGTAAAACATAGTTATAAAGATTTCATTAGATCTAAACGTAGATCAAACCGTGGTTTGACTTGGAATCGTTTGACAATGGAGCAGCTAAACGACCTCGACCTGGTAGACGATATTGTTTTGCTCGCCCAAACACAACCGGATATGCAGAGCAAACTTGACGACCTCACCGAAAGCTCCAAGGCTGCAGGTCTCAAAATCAATGTCGGAAAGACCAAGTCAATGGAAATCAACACATCATTCTAATTTCGTGGTAGGACAACAGGTTAAGAAAGTGGAGTGCTTCCAGTATCTTGGTAGCCATATAACGCCTGATGGTGGTACCAAAAAGACATCAAAACCCGGATCAAAAAGGCCCGATTTGCGTTTTCGAGGCTTCGGAACATCCGAATCTTTAACTCAAACGTCAAAGCCGTATTGTTGTACGAGTGCACATATGCGGTGACACTGCAAGTATTTATGAATCGCTGCCTGCGGAACATGATCGGCGCTGGTTGGCCTGGCAACTGGATCTCAAACGAGGAACTAAATCGCCGGTGTCATCAAGGGCGCTGGAAATCGAGATTCGGGAACGTAAGTGGAGATGGATTGGGCACACGCTGTGAAAAGATGAGAACGAGATTTGCAGAGAGGCGTTTGAATGAAATCCAGAAGGACATCAAAGAAGAGGCAGGCCCAAAAACTCGTGGCGGCGAAGCCCAGCCGCCGAAATCCGACCTGTCGACGAGAATCTTGACTGAGACCAAGTGAAGACGCTGGCTCCAGATCTTCAACAGTGAGATGAGATCACCCTACTTAAATGAGGGTGGTAGCTGCAGTAGCGCGTTCATTAAGCACCTACAAGAGGAAGATTCGGGAATATGTCAAGTGGAATACTGAATTACATACATGCTAGACTCAAATCCAGTAGGGTGATATTAACGAGGTGGGGTTGACTGCTTCGGCTCCCAAGAAAGTTAGGAATATCAGGCGTATCAAACGCAAACTATAGGCGAAGGAAGTGGCATCGGTAGTACCTAAGAAGTCAACGGGTGACATCCGTGAGAGAAACGATGTGATCATTCAAACCGAGGAAAGGTCATACGCAGACAAATGAGAGGGGATCCCAAACTAGCAGACAAGCAGACCTAGTCGAAAGTGTCCAGGAAGTAAGGCGGACCCGTACAGGTGATATGATCCTCGTGTTGTGTAAGAAGAAACGCCCAGCAACTACACTGCATTACCAGAGGAAGTTCTGAGTAGTCAAGAACAGGTCCACTAAGTGGCGGAAGAGGCAGCGAGTCCGAATTTTCCAGGAGAAAAAGCGCCGCCTGGAGGAGGAGGAGCTCGAGGAGCTGGAGCAGCTGCATCGTTCCCAAGAAACACGAAAGTTCTATCAGAAACTCAACGCATCCCGCAAAGGACGGAGGCATCCTGACGGACAATCGTGAGGTGATCAAAAGGTGGAAGCAGCACTTCGATGAACACCTGAACGGCGCACATGCAGGAGATCAAGACGGTGGGGGAAGGTACATTGCCGGCGTAGCCAACGACGTAGAGGAGCCACTCCCAACGATGAGTGTTAAGGAAGCCATTCGTCTGCTGAATAGAAACAAGTCGGCTGGGAAGGATGGCATCGCAGCTGAACTCATCAAAATGGGCCCGGACAAGTTGGCCGATTGCCTACACCGGTTGATAGTCCGGAACTGGGACATAGAACAGCTACCGGAGGAGTGGAAGGAGGGCGGTAATATGCCCCATCTACAAGAAGGGCGACAAATTGGACTGTGAGAACTACCGAGCGATCACTGTCCTCAATGCCGCCTACAAAGTGTTGTCCCGAATCCTACTCCGCCGCCTAACGCCACAAGCAAACAGATTCGTGGGAAGTCATCAGGCCGGCTTCATGGAGGGACGGTCAACGACGGACCAAATATTCACATTACGGCAAATTCTCCAAAAATGCCGGGAAGACCAAGTCCCTACGCACCATCTATTCATCGACTTCAAAGCCGCATACGACACGATCGACCGTAACGAGCTATGGAAAATCATGGACGAGAACGGCTTTTCCGGGAAGCTGATCAGACTGATCAAGGCGACGATGGATGGACCGCAGTGCTGTGTGCGGATCTCGGGTGAATTGTCGAGTTCATTCAAATCGCGCAGGGGGCTTCGACAAGGTGATGGTCTATCCTGCATGATGTTCAACGTGGCGCTAGAAGGTGTTATTCGACGAGCGGTGGGCGAAATGCGGGGCACGATTTTCAACAGATCCAGTCAACTTATCTGCTTTGCCGATGACATTGATATAGTCGGCAGATCATCTGCGGCGGTGGAAGAGATCTACCGCAAACTGAAACGCGAAGCAGGAAGGATTGGGTTGATGATTAATACGTCCAAGACGAAGTACATGCTGGCCTGCGGATCCGAGACCGACCGAACCCACTTGTCCAGTAATAACAAGGTCACGATCGACGGCGACGAGCTGGAGACAGTCGAAGACTTTGTCTATCTCGGCTCACTGATGACCGCAGACAATGACACCAGCCGTGAGATCCGGAGGCGAATTATCAGCGGAAGTCGTACCTACTATGGACTCCACAAGCAACTGCGGTCGAGAAGACTTAGCCCTCGCACGAAGTGTAACCTTTATATGACGCTCATTAGACCGGTTGTTCTCTACGGGCACGAGACATGGATATTGCTTGAGGAGGACCTGCGTACACTCGGAGTATTCGAGCGACGAGTGTTAAGAACCATCTTTGGCGGCGTACAGGAGAACGGAGTGTGGAGGCGCAGGATGAACCACGAGCTCGCGCGACTCTACGGCGAACCCAGTATCCAGAAGGTGGTGAAAGCTGGCCGGATACGCTGGGCAGGACATGTTGCGAGAATGCCGGACGACTGCCCTGCAAAACAGGTGTTCGCTACGAATCCGGTAGGAACAAGACGAGCGGAGGCGCAACGAGCGAGGTGGTTAGACCAAGTGGAGCGTGATCTGGCGAACGTGGGGTGCCCGAGGAATTGGAGAACGGTTGCCATGGACCGAGTGAATTTTAGGAATTATGTTCGTCAAGTTATGTCGTGAGACGGAATACTATGTAAATAAAATAAAATAAGGTCCACTAAGTTAATACGTTGGTTACCGTAAAGGTGAACTATCATGATAGAAGACACGCGTGAGAAAGAGCTACGTAATGCGTTGGCTCCTCAATGCGAAATCCTTAATGATGAAGCAACGATTCACGTTACAGGTCGTGCTGGGTGCTGCCCAGCCTTCCGAAAGGTACTAGCGCCCACTTCTGTGAATCAACGCAGAGACAGATGGTACCCTAACACGGTTATGGAGAATCGTTGTAGAGTAATCACACCATATCGGGGGACTTTCGATTAGGGTTTGTTCGATCCCAAGAGGAACTTACACAGATAAGGCAACGTCTGCTACGTAGTGGATCTCGGGAATACGACGCTGGGGAAGTAGGTACCTCCACCAGAGGGGAGTATTCCTACCTTCTTCGCAGTGGATATCGTAAAGGAACGGATATTTCGCGGTACGAGGAATACCCTCAGTGTTTTGTAACTTAAACACCGGATCAGTAAGAGTGGGATGACTTCTTGGTTGGTTATCTGCCCAGTCGTTGCGTTAGGTCCCGAGTATGCGGGTGTCTAGGATAAGCTGCTTCCGACCGGCCCACGACAGGCTAAAAGTGCAGAGCTCAAGTGAACTAGAGGAGGGGACGGGCCTTGAGTTTGATGAGGAAGTGTAGTCGTCGAAGAGCCGTGGAGCTCACTGGCGCAAGTATTACCTCCCACCAATCGAGGAAATTGTGAAAACAGTTCGAGGTGAGAACCGAGGCCGGATGCAACAGCTGTAGTTTAGGAGTAGTGGGTATACTTGTAGTGAGCCATGCCTCGTGCTATTGCACTCATGAAATCGGAAAATAAAACTAGGGACACGCGGTGACTCGCCGTGCCTTGAAATGCAATCCGTGAATAAAAATTTACCACCTGGGTAACTTACTAATAGTAGTAATAAAAAATAAGCATAGATAGACCCAGACTGATCAAAATAAGATAAGATGACGATCCCAGTATATATCTAGGCTCCAAAATAACTATTTACTTTCAAATCATCAGCTACAGTATACGAATAGCGAGGCAATGAAGACACTGGAAGTCAAACTGGATGCTCTGGTCGATACTTGCCAGCAGATCGTGGCCTAAAGGATAGCGTCTTTGTCTTCTAATCCAACGGTCATGAGCTCGAATCCATGATCATGGCGTAAGACGAGCTGTTGAAAAAGTGAAACTAGGGGGGAACCCTTGCTAGGACACTCAACGTAAAAATTATCGCAACGGCACGCTATAAAGTGTTCTGTAACTATCGAGGCAATGGTGTCGCACCAAAAGCCTGTATCTGGGACGTCGAGTAAGCTGAAGAGCCTATATACACGCCAAACATGTCAAATAAGCAGTGCCTGCGAAGTAGTTCCACCTCCTCGTGGTGCAGAGTGCGTGTCTGCAGACTCGTCACCTGTAGCGTACGCTCAATAGAACTACACGTCACACTTGGTGCAGCCAGCCCGCCGACGAGCTGCGTGCACAGTGTGGCACAAAAGTGGTGCGACTGGGTGCCTTGGTACCAGTCTGCTCAGTCGCAAGAGGTAGGGGTCGTCACGCGTATCGGGTAGTCGCGACTCCTATATGCGGGGCGACCAAGTGTTCGAGCGAGTGTTGATCAAATTCGCGCTTCGGGTGGTCTTAGCCACGATTCGCGGATATGATTGACTCTCGACGGGCAGAGGGCCTTGAGCCGTAAACATCTGGCGCTCAGTGGATGAGCCTCAGACTGAGTCTCTATGAATCGAGACGGAGAACAAATTTTGGTGATGTGAGGATCTCTAGACTCGAGAAGAGGCGAGTTGTTCTCGTCTCGAATTGTGTCGAGAGACGGATCAATAGAGGGACCTCAAGACACAAGAAGACACGAATTTTCTCGTCTCGAGTTGTGTCAAAAGGAATGAGCGTAAGAGGGTCTCGAGTCACGAGGAGAGGCGCCGGTCCTTAAGCCTCAAATTGTGTCAAAAGGCCGAATGTTGGCCTGGAGTCACGAGTAGCGGCGAACGGATTGCCAACCTGTTAGTCGCGAATCGTGACAGTAGATGGGGAGGACTTTGCTGGCGTAGTACGAAAAACGAGTATAGCCGTGGAGCGCACTGCGCGAGTATGGTCCCCCATCATGGGTACAGCTTTCGTTGCAGGTTCGGATGGGAATTATGGCCAGAGGCCCCAGGTGGATTTTATGGTGTAGGGGTACATAGTATCATGAGTCACCAATTGCACCTATGGACCCAGAGTAGCAAACTGGGGGGACGCGGTGGCTCGCCGTGCCTGGGAATGCAATCCGTAAAAAGGATTTACCACCTGGGTGATCAACTAATAAAAAAGCAGGTCGATACGCCTGCAAAAGTGCGGCAATGGCGATGGCAGCCCTCTCGCGGGCCATATCGAATAACTCAGCGATCAGCTACTTCAGAAGGAGGGTCCTACCGAGCGTGACCTCGTCCATTCTGCGATACGCAGCCTTGAGCAGGCAGTGTAATCTGCAGAAGTTCTGCAGCATGCAGAGCCTGATTAACCTGGGGGTTATCAGCGCATACCGAACAGTGTTTTCGGTAGCAAGTCATGCCCATCTTGGTCTTGTTAGACGAAGATTTTTTCTGCTACATGCCAGAAACATGCAAGAGAGGCCTCGATGTCCAACTAGCAGAACCAGTGGGACAGCTCGGAACGCGGGCGGTGGACTCATCACTTAATCCTTAAAGTCGGATTTAGGATGGATTGGGAACATGGAGAGGTGGATATCTGCATGACGCAGTTCTTGACTGGTCACGGATGCTTCATGCAGTACCACCATGCATCGGTTTGGACTTGTGGCCTCGCTATTCTGTCCAACCTGCGGTGACCTAGTTGAGACACCAGAGCACGTAGTGTTCCACTGTTCGAGGTTCGAAGGGGTATGCACTAACATACTTGCGGCCTTTGGACCCAACACGACAGTCGACAGCATCGTGCGGAGGATGTGTGAGGATGCCAATACTTGGCGCGTGGTCATCGATGGGTTCACCAGGGTAATAACTGCCCTGCAGAGGAGTTGGAACCAGCATCAATCGGCGACCGGTGTAGGGTGACTACTTAGCCGGGAAGCATAGGAGTAGAGTGAGTACGAACCTAGCAGTAAAGCATACAAAGATAAGACTTTACCTTATGCGTATGCGGAGAGGTGCTTGGTACATCGCAGGCGTGTGTAGGATATCTCCACCGTTACCGTCGCGGATTATCCATGACCTTCTCCTCAGTCGAACGCGTAGGGGGAAAAGTATTCACGCCGCAGACTACTCTCGGATAGAGTGACTTCACGTCGTCGGTGGATGAGTCGGTGTAAGATGACGTCTTCACCGGGAATCATCCTAGTAGTTTTCGTATAAGCCCCGGACGTGTGCTTTGACAGGCGCGTCGCAAGAATAAGCTGCTCTCGATCGACATACGCACGGTCAAAAAGGGCCAAACTAACCAGAGCCAAGACCTCTAGTTGTTAGAGGAAAGGTCATTGGTCTCTAGCAGGGGTCTCGAACATAGGCGTAGCACACGATAGTCGTGGTAACCAAGCAAGGCTCGAGTTCCAAGTAATGGCCGGACCTCAAGTCGTCAGAGGAGATGTGCTTAAATAGTCTTGAATCGTAACAAGAGGCAGGGTACATATTAATGCTGGAGTTTTGACTTGAAACCGAGTAAGCCGATGAGCGCTTAAGCGCGAACTTGGTCCCTCATTTCGGGTACAGCCTTTGAAAAACACCTAGAAAAGCAAATTGAAGGATGCGGTCGCTTGCCGTGCCTTGGATTTCAAATCGCAAAAAATTACGATTTGATAAGAAATTGAAACTCTCATTTCAAATTTATTTCTCTTGAACAATTGATGGAGGACGTTTTAAGGAACGAACGTCTCATTAAGTTTCGTTCGTAACAAATCTTACACTTCGCTTAGTAATATTAAACCAGTTTCTACTTACTGCATTGCATGTGTTGATGTCTGTGACTTGTCCCGTTTCTAGGAACTCTACGAGTTTTTGAAGATCTCCTGCCCGTGCTGCCCTCAGGAAGGCTGTGTTTGTGTCGTTCTGCAAATGGAGTAAAGATAAAAAGAAAGTTTATTAATAAATGATTTTTTTAAGGCTGATTGACATTTGTGATCTATCTTTTCTGTTCTATAGGTACTTGAAATGTCGCTTACAACGATTCTCTAGTCTGAGCTCCTACGTTGAGGAACATTTCCTAAGTAATAATTAAAAGTCACGCTGAATGATTAGTCACAACCGGTTGATTGCATTTGTCGCGCTGTGCAAATTATTCTTTTTGATTGTCCAACACACGTAACCAGTTCATAACCGGCAGATATAATATTTAAGATATGCATAAACAAATTTACCGTTTAACAGCTTCTTCATAATCGTTACTGTATGGTAGGTATCTAGTTCGACATTTTGTACGTTTCTCGGCGTGCATCCGTAAGTAGAGTGAACTGAATTAGCGCTATCTTTCCGTTTGCAATCTCACGCGGTTAAATAAAAGATTGCAAATCTTATCAACTGCAAACATGAAACCCTCTCGACAAATACAAATCGGATATAGCTCTTCCCTGTTCCTACCTCAAGCCTTTTTCCATTCATGTAACTTTCCCAAAATGCCATAGACACGCGATTTCTTATCGCACTCTTTCTCTCGATTAGAGAAGAACTCGATGCCGGTTGCATTATCAGAATTCAGCTCAATAGGTAGGTAAAAATTGATAAAGTGCCGCCCCAAGAGTAAATATCGAAAATTGTTTTTGTGAGCCGCAAAACGTGTGCAACGTTTGGGAGAAAAAAAAATGAGGCAAGATGTGCACTTCTACATGCTATTAAACAAACTCAAGTGGTTTGATCATTTTTAACGCGACTAATACATACTGGCTAGCTGTTATCATTATATCAAAGTGTTTTTTTTTTTTCAAACAGATAGGCAAGTTAGCGTTTAACGGTTTTCCGATAAGGTACTGCAAAATGAAGCTATAGTTGTTTAAATGATAAGATTTATCGTGTGATAGAAGGAATTTCAATGGATATTATGACTAACTTTAAACGTAGAATTAGAAAACATAAAAAACATCTGCTGTCTGAACTAACACGTAAATTCGGCTACAGATATGTTTGTTGATCTACAATATTTGAATGTCAAAAATGCAATGAGACCTGGGAGAGATAAGATGAGACATGAGACTTGAGAACTGAGACCTTAGAACTGAAAACTGAGACATGATACGTGAGACACACGACATAGAGATTTGAGATCTGTGACATGATACATGCAACATGAGTAATGAGACATGAAACATGAGGCATAACACATCAGACATGAGACAAGAGATATGAGACATAAGACATGCAACGTGAAACATAAGACATGCGACATACGACATGAACCCTGAGAAATGAGACATGAGACTTGATACATGAGATATGAGGTATGAGATATGAGACATGAGACATGAGAAATTAGACATGGGACATGAGATATGAGACATGAGACATGAGACCTGAGACCTGAGACATGAGACATGTAACATAAGACATAAGATATGAGACATGAGACGTGATACATGAGACATGAGACTGGAGATATGAGACATGATACATGAGAAATTAGACATGGGACATGAGATATGAGACATGAGACATGAGACCTGAGACCTGAGACATGAGACATGTAACATAAGACATAAGATATGAGACATGAGACGTGAGACATGAGACATGAGACTGGAGATATGAGACATGATACATGAGACATGAAACATGAAACATGAGATATAAGATATGAGATATGAGACATGAGATATGAGATATAAGACATGAGACATGAGACATAAAACATGAAACATGAAACATGAGACATGAGACATGAGACATGAGACATGAGACATGAGACATGAGACATGAGACATGAGACATGAGACATGAGACATGAGACATGAGACCTGAGACATGAGACATGAGACATGTAACATAAGACATGAGACATGAAACATGAGACATGAGACATGCGACGTGAGACATGTCTCAGATATCAAAGTATCAAGTCTAAACTCTCATGATTCATGTCTTAACTCACCTCTCACGTCTCATGTCTCATGTATCATTTCTCACATCTTCTTCCGTAACACTACCACATCTCTCGCTTCACCTCTCATATTTTAAACTCCCACTTCTATCTTTTCGCGACTAATTTCTGATTTCTAAAGTCTTACGTCTCATTTCTCACGTTACACGTTTCATATCTCCCGACTTACGTATTACTTTTCATTTTTCACGTCTCACTCCTCACATCTGACTTCTAACGTGACTCGTATCACTTATCACGTCTCATTTCTCACTTCTCAAGTCTCTCGCATTATGTCTCATGTTTGTTATCCTACATATATGTATTTGATATCTCAAGCCTCAGGATTCTCTCACGGACGAATGTCGCAAGTCTCATGATATCTCATGATCCAGATCTTATGTCTCATGTCTCAGGTGCCAATTATGAGGCTTTTCGGAGTAAGCATAGTTTTTGTATAGGATAGAAAAAAAAAGAAATTCAATTTGATTTTCATCTTTTTGAATATTTATCTTTTCAATTTCCATAATTGCAATAATCATCTTTCGAAATTCAAAAACCAACCAACATGATTTTTCCCCTTCAGCCACTCCAGATGATATATGGTTCCACACACTTTCGTGGTTCTCGGAAAGCACTCGTTAATTTTGGCCCCATAAATCATGGTTTTGGTACCATAAATTCCCAAAAAAAAAAAACCTCCCGGACTCCGTCGGCTTTATGAATGATGATGATGCACATAAGCATATTTTCCACCACGCAACAACGACCAAGTTCTGCCTCAGGAAAATGGTCACTTTCGAAACCGGCTCATTATCTTCAGAGGCGGATGCATATATTCTTTCCACAAACATTCGCCGGGGTCACCAGATGCGGGAAAACATATCTTATGAGTGTGTTTTTTTTTCTCTTACGAAACTTGGCACGATAATCGTTTAAACGGGGAACCCTTTTCGGGGGTGTTGGACAAAGCCCCTGTCCTGTTCTGGAATACAGAACATAAGTTGAATTGACATAAAAAAAATTTTGAATAGAAACTTGTTCTTTAACAGGTACACAGGAAGGTGACACCCACGGATTCGCGTAGCTATGCTAAACGTTTTGTCCATTCATAGAGTGCTAAATAAATATGCTTAATGGATGATTGAGCACACGTCAGCCTCTGGTAAACAAATGTGATGACAATCACATCGTGCAAAAAGTTTTCTCATATATCAGTCTAGAATCAATTCATTTCAATGGTTGCATCCTAATTAATTCGAATATCACGAACCAGTGACTCTCTTTTTGAGACAATTTTATACGTGAAAAAAAACCGAAGAAACATGCAAAAAATACACTTCTGCTGCAAGTCGTTTCAAAACCACGGGACCCATCCAATTTTGGAATTCGGCTTTAAGATTTACAAGATACTGGAGCAAGATTGGCTTTTGCCCGAAAAGGGAAGCGTATTTGCCTTGAGAGAGAAAGGGCATAAAAACAACTAACTCTGCGGGTCTGCTGCGGAGAGGTCAAACTCATAAAAGTTAAAAATTGAATAATGGTTCAGTCAGGGATGTGAAAGTTGATGTTTGCTCCGGTGCAGTTGCTCAAATCGTTTGGGAGAATAGTGTTTCAAATGGAAAGTTTTTTTACTTAATCCCAATTATGGGCTAAAAACTCAAACTACTATTATAAGCTTCTAAATAAAAGAAACAATGAAAGCCATCGATTACCTAGTTGGTTATGTAATATTTGTTTATCTTTCTTTTGTTTATCATTCCACAGTATTATTTTTTGGATTGTTTTTAAAACAAGTTTTTTTTTCGACGAATGTTTTGCTGATGATGTCTCATAGATCTTAAAATCGGTAGGTAAGTACTATCAGCCAGGCAATTTTTTTAAATTTTAGTTGAAGATTAATTTATCTAAACTAGTCTTTCTTGCAACGAAATTAACAGCATTAAGTTAATTGATATATCACCTTAATGTCCCTTGCACAAACTGTAAAGAATAAAGTTTTGTTCGAAAAATTAAAAAAAAAATAAAAAAGAACTGTTACAGAAAATATTTAAAAAAATTGCTCTTTATTTATTGACAAAAAAGAGAAATATCTTGTGCCTTTCTAAACAAACATGCAGACAAGACAATTGTTGAAAATTTTGAAGCTCAACTTCAGTTGAATATGTAAGCGAAGTTTGAAAAAACCATGGTTTCGGTCCATGTAATACATCATTTTCTGGCTATAAACACTACAATACAACTAGCTACTAACGTTTCTATAGATTTTTGTCTGTTAAAATCCTTCCAGTTTAAAATATTGCTAATAAAGTAAGGTTGCCAGGCTTTTCCAATGAAAGACTTTTCCCAAATTTTATATTAAATATACGGACAAACCCGGATAAAACCGGACAATCTGTCAACCTTTTAACAAAGGTATTCTCAGTCGATTTGCATTGTGATGAAAAGTCACTCAATATTTTTATCGACACATCGAAAGTTCAACAGAAAAAAAAGTTTTTATCAAAAGTAATGTAAGTATCCAGATAAATATAAAATGAAAAAAATACAAAGTTCATTAAAAAAAATCTTTAAAGCTATGCTGTGATGCATTGCATGTTATAAGATGATACTTTAGCATGAATTTTGTTATCTACTCTACTAAGGTTGCCAGATTGCCGGGTTTGTCCGGATATTTAATACAAAACTTGGAAACAGTCCGGCCCGGCCCGGTTGCCCGGATTCCCTCGAAAAATGCCCGGATTTTGCCCAGATTTATTAACTTTATTTGGCAAATCCAACAAAAAAAATAGATTTTGCTGTAATTTTTTAAATGTGAAATTTTTTGAGCAAGTTTTATAAAAATAATTATGAAAGGATTTTTGAAAGCCTAAAATACGATTTAAAATCGGTCGAAGAGTTTTGATGAGAAACATTTTTTTTTTCAATTTTTTACATGATTCTTGTTGAATAATTTCTGGATTTTATCCAAAATTGCCTGGATATTGCCCGGATTTTTTGTCGTCAATTTTGAAATCAATTTCCCGGAATTTTCCAGGTTTTTATATAAAATTGCCCGGATTTTCCGGTCCAGATACATGCTGAAAAATTTCTGGCAACCTTATTCTAAACAAAAAAAACTCCAATTCAGTTTTCATGAGTTTATGCGTCCAAAAATGTTTTTTTTTTTTCAATTTTAGCTCATCAAAATAAACATCACATTTTTTGAATATTGAATCTTTAACGCGAATTGAACGCCGCGCCGCTGACACGTTTCGATTAAATATTTAGATTATGAGTAATTATCGTTCACTTCCCTTTTATATGTTCGAAAATTGGTTTTATTCAGATTTGCTCGAACAAAAAAAGTAAGTATAAAAAATTGTAAAAGTTGTAAAAAATACTAGAATTCTTTACCATCAAAATCTGAAAGCATTTTACCGTATCTGTTTACAAGTTAGAAGGGATAAGAAAAATAATACAGCGAGACAGCATTTTTGGTGCCTCTGTAATAAATACTGATTTTAGAAGAATGCTGAATTCCAATCATTTCTCAAATTTTCTCTATCATCTCGAGTTTTCATGTTTTTGTGTTTTTCTATCATTTAGAGTTTTCCTGTTATTGTGTTTGGAAATTTTAGGTTCAAATATAAAATGTTTAGAAAATTACACAAGTTCTAAGAAATTTTTGAAAGGTGTTTCTGAGTATTTAGTAATCAATTTTTTAATTTATTTTTTATCAATTTTGAAGACTGCAAATCGTTTTGACTTAAGCTAAGATTCCTAAGATTTATTTTGGTTAAAAAAAAACCTTTCAATTTCCTGTAAAACTCTCATATATTACCATATAGTTGAAAAATAAACCAATACAAACCTCTTAATTTTTTTTTACGTCAAAAGTATTCGTAACCTTCGAGGAACTTGATCATTGCAATTAAAGCAGGGATGAGCAACCCGCGTCCCTCGAGACCTGTTTGTGCGTTCCGTGAAGCTTTTCTCAAATTGAATTAATTTTTCTTTCGATAAATTGTTAGTTATAATAAAATACTTGTCAATACTAAAATGGAAATAATGATTATGTCGGTGGCTTGTTCTAAAATTTACTTCACGTGTATTGATTTGCATTTATCCCACAATCATTTAGATTGGTGACTATTTTATAGAAATTTAACATTCATTGTGTTCTTTTAAAGGCATAAGTGCAATACTATTGTCAAAAATGTTGTATTGGAATTATTTTTTCTTTCTTTCCGATTTTTCTTAAAGGCTTCCAACTTCAAAATCATTTACTAGTAGCAAGTCAGCAAAAGCTAATTAAAAACGGAGAACTACTGATGACCACATTATGTTCATTATTTCTTACTCTTCTGGCAAAAATGAAATAATAATAGGATAAAAATACTCAAAAAAGCAACTAATTGAGTCTTTACACTTAGAAAACAGTAATTCTTATTAAAAATTTTCATAAGATTTTCAAAAACAAAACGTAAGAAATCCTGTCCCAGTATTTTGTTTTTTCCTTTATAAACAAAAAATACTTCAACTAAGGATCTTAATATTTCATCATTTTGAGCCAACCGCTTTTTAAACGTAATAAAAACTAACAATACATAATTTAAAAATAAAATTATTTTCTTCTACTTATGTTTTCAATCGGTTTTATAATTTCTGGATTTTATAGTTCAGTTTTTTTCCATTCTACCGTTATTTAGTCTTGGATTTTGTTTTTCTCAGTCCGAATTCCAAAGGGTTTCGGTTGATCCGTGGGTGTATCTCGGTCGGATATTACGAATTTTAAGCCAACATTTATTAACCCTCATCCGCATTAGAGTGTCATTTTGACACTATTTCAAGTTTGAATGCTTGTAACTTTTTTCAGAAGCATCAAAAAACAAAAAATTTTTCGGGGACCCTAAATCAACTCAAAAGTTCTTTAATTTTGCATCTTTACTTTATTTATGGACGAACCCTGGAAGCCTGGACAAAAAAACTCCCTTTTCCGACATAGAGTGTCATTTTGACACTCCAAAAGTAAAATCCATTTAAGTCGTTTGAATTATTATGAACTTCATAAAAAACTTATATCAATAGAAACCTTGTAATGTCAGTAAAATATGTTTAGAACATTATATATAGCTAAAGCTTCTAGTTTTCTCGTTATTCAGCATGAAAGAAAAAAAAATCCGAAAAAACATGCCTCACGAAAACTGCCGTAGTTCATATGTTACACGTCCAAAAAAATATTTGCCTTATGCATATGAAAGCTGAAGTTAATGTCTACATCATGGAACAAATAAATATTTTTTAAAAATTTTTTTAATGAAATGGTCACAAAAAGTTAAAAAAAGTGGTCTGAAAAACCTACTTTTCATTCAATTGCTTGTAAATACTGTTTGAGCGATGGTAGAGTGTTTTAAAAAATATGACTACAAACTTTACTAAAATTCTAACATTTTGCTGTCTTTAGATTTTCGATGCAACAAAAATTGAATTTACTGGAATTTTTCAAAGTTGGATACTTTGCGCGATTTTTTCACTAATTGAAATTTCATCTGTTTTTGTGGTCTTCCGTCAGGTTTTTCCCGGATTTTCAGTGCTTTCTCGCCGTTTGAAGCAATTAAAACTATATCCATTGAAAAGGGAATTTAATCTACATTCTAGTGAGATGCAACAATTTACGCTGTGAGATTTCACAAAAATATGAAAATTATAAACGTAAAATCATTTCTGAATTTCTAGAACTACAAGTAGCGGTCCAGCAAAACGTGTTTGATTGCTCTCCGAGTAGGTACGGTGGGTGGTTAATCGGACCGAGAGCGAAGCCGACAGACGAAATAACGATGCGTGTCGTGCATTTCTTGCTCTGTTGGCTTCGCTCTCTGCCCGAATAACCACCCACCGTACCTACTCGGAGAGCAAACAAACACGTTTTGCTGGACCGCTGCTTGTAGTTCTAGAAATTCAGGAATGATTTTACGTTTATAATTTTCATATTTTTGTGAAATCTTACAGCGTGAATTGTTGCACCTCACTAGAATGTAGATTAGATGTGATTTCCAATGAATATACTTTTGATTGGTCCAAACAAAGTAAAAGCACTGAAAATCCGGGTACAACCCGACGGAGGACCACAAAAATAGATGAAATTTCAATAAGTGAAAAAATCGCGCAAAGTAGCCAACTTAGAAAAATTCCAGTAAATTCAATTTTTGTTGCATCGAAAATCTAAAGACAGCAAAATGTTAGAATTTCAATAAAGTTTGTAGTCATATTTTTTAAAACACTCTACCATCGCTCAAACAGTATTTACTAGCAATCGAATAAAAAGTAGGTTTTTCAGACCACTTTTTTGAACTTTTTGTGATTTCATTAAAAAAAATTTTAAAAAATATTTATTTGTTCCATTATGTAGACATTAACTTCAGCTTTCATATGCATAAGGCAAATATTTTTTTGGACGTGTAACATATGAACTACAGCAGTTTTCCTGAGGCATGTTTTTTCGGATTTTTTTCTTTCATGCTGAATAACGAGAAAACTAGAAGCTTTAGGTATATATAATGTTCTAAACATATTTTACTGACGTTACAAGCTTTCTAGTGATATAAGTTTCATTGTAATCGGTTAGATATAAAGAGAGTTATGACGATTTTAGCTTGGAGTGTCAAAATGACACTCCTAGTGCTGATTAGGGTAATGAAATCTAATGCGGATGAGGGTTAAGAATTCGAATATGAGTTTTAATGATACCATATCCTGCTGAAACAAAATATCACGTAGTGGTGTCCCTAAGCTTTCCCAGGGGTATCAAAATTTAATGAAGGAAATCTTTCTAGATCTGTTTAAAATTCAACATTTAAGAATATAAACTTTAACCTAGATTCTTTGATAAAATTTGCTTAAGAATCAGTAAAATCATTTTTTTCGAATTTTGGTAACTTTGCTCAACATCTTATACGGAACTCCATCCAGGATAAAAATGTCTTTATCACAGATCCTAGGAAAATAATCAGGACTTCAAGGGCAAGCATAACCTGTGGAAAATCTTCTTAGAAATACAGAAATTTTGACAAACGAATTTCAACAACGATTCAAGGTCCAACGTTAAAAAGACAATCCACAAAAACTGACTTTGATTTAGTGATGAATCCAATTTGATAAACAATGCTGAGCGTTTTTTATGTTTCCTTTTATATTTTTTTTCGCCAAAAATTTTTAGCTATAGATAATTTACTTTCTTATTTTCTCAAGATCAGTAAATTATTAAAGAGCATTATTTAATCAGCGGGAATTCAAATGGACCCGTTGCGTTGGTTGAAAAGGTTGCTCACCCCTGAATCAAAGCCTTAAATTCAAGTAAGTTCCATACTTGTACTATGAAGTTTTCCATAAAAGTGTAAAACAAATTTTGAATAGAATTTTTTTTTTTCAAAGGGTTCTCTATTTTTATGGTACAAAGCTGAATTGTAGTAAAAGAATTTTCCTTTGAGGACAATATTCGTTATCATGAAACTAATGTAAGGTTTTCTAATTTTCAAGAGTGAATTTTTTTTAGAATAATATTTCAATTCATCCTAAGAATTTTTCTTGGAGTTTTTCTTAAATACTGCATAACGACATACGGCACCACTATAAAGTGCAAAGATAATCCAAACGGATTCTACACCAGCAATCTATTTCACTTTAAAAGACATTTCATTTAACCTTGTTTGGTCTCAGATTTGTTTTACCAAAGTTCCTGCAGTGTCAATGATAATCCTGACTTAAATCGTTACACAATTATTTTTTAAAAATTATAGTTTGGAAACCTTGAAACGTAAAAAATGTGAGTTTCAGACAATAGTCAGTTACAAACGTTTGTTTTGCTTGTTTTTTTTTCTAGATAAAAAAAAAACAGAAAAATGTTTCAGAAAAAAATCTTCTAAATCAGCTTTTGAATGCTACAAAAATAAACTTAGGGCATTAGTAAGCTGAAGCTAGAAATTTTTTTTCCCCTTTAGATCATGATCACAAAAAATGTTGAAAAAGCTGTTTCAGTCACAAGTCGAGGAATTTTAAATACAGTAGTTTTTCGATTTTATTACTGTTTGATTTTTTTCGCTACTAGCCAAATTTACGCTCAATTTTATCACGATTCTTGTTTCGATTTGATCACTCTTTACTTATAAATATTATAAATCAACCGAAAAACATTTCCGAAATCTTAATATTGATTCAAAAACGTAGAACTTCTTTTTTCATGGTATTTTTGTGGTTTATGGTGTGGTATATGAGTATTGAATAATTTAAAAATATCATTAATTAGTTTATATTTTTATCGACATAAATATTTCAACGTCAAATTACGTGTTGGTGCTTGGATGATCATTCTTGAAAGGAGAATGGTTTTATCTCAAAGAAAATTTTGTTGATGAAGATGAAATTCTATTTTCCTTGGCTTGAATATGCGATAGTGACTCCAAAACTTTTTTCTGAAAAATATGGTAAAGGATTATATGAGGCTTTTGAAGGGAGAAACTTTTTTCGAGAAAATACGATACGACTTCAAAATTCTGAGCTCTACAAACTCACAAGCTCTATATATAAAAATGAATGTTTGTCTGTCTGTCTGTTCCCTATATACTCGGAACCTACTAAACTGATCATGGTGGAAATTGGTATCTGAGGGTTTTTGGGGTCGGAGATGGTTTCTATGATACTTACAAACCCCTTCGACTTAATAGAAGAGGGGCTCCCATACTAAATTTATGAAAAATTTACACAATTCGCACAATTCTCAGGATCTACTTAACCGGTCCACGTGAAACTTAGTGTGTAGCCATTTTGAAGACCGTGTATTGTTTCTGTAATACTTTCAAACCTTTACAATCCAAAAAGAGGGTGCTTTTTTTTGTTTCGATTATAGTCGTTTTACCATCTTTATGGCATTCGCGACTTTAAGAAAAAGAGGGTGCTCCTATACAAAATTAGCAAAAATTTTAACATTATTCGAACAATTTTCGGGAACTTCTCAACCGACCAACGTGAAATTTGGTGCGTGATCGTTTTTAAAACCGCGGATGGTTTCTATAATACTTTCAAACCCTTCCAAATTTAAAAAGAGGGGGCTCCCATACAAAATTAATAAAAATATGACACAATTCGAACAATTTTCGAAAACTACTGAAACTATCAACGTGAAATTGGGTGTGTAGCCGTTTTCGAAATCGAAAATAGTGTCTAAAATACTTTCGAACCAAAAAGAGGGGGCTCCCATACAAAATTATTAGAAATTAAAATATAAAATAATTCAAACAATTTTCGGAAACTACTGATCCAATTAACTTGAAACATGGTATGTAGCCATTTTCAAGACCAGGAGTGGTTTCTATAACACTTTGAAATCCCCTTGAATCCAAAACGAGTGGGATCTCATACAAAATTATTAAAAATATGACCAAATTCTAACAACTTTCGGAAACTACTGAACCGATCAATGTGAAATTTGGTGTGTAGCCGTTTTCGAAACCGAAAATAGTTTCTATAATACTTTCGAACCTCTCACAAACCAAAAAAAAAGGCTCCCATATAAAATTATTGAAAATATGACACAATTCGAAAAATTTTCGGAAACTACTGAACCGCTACGTGAAATATGGTATGTAGCCATTTATACCATAACGGCCATCATTTCAACGGACTTAACTTTTTAAAGGGGTAGCAAAGCTCTCCGGGTCAGCTAGTATTTAAAGAAAAAGGTAAACTTTTCGTTTAGAATAAGAGAAGTTGGTATATGAAATAACCACTGTTTTCCGCGAAATAAATTGATATTTTATATGGTTTGGCTTTGAGAAGAAATCTTAGGAATACTATGGAGAAGAGTATTATGAACTATAGAAGATTCTTTGTGTAAGGTAAACTTCTATATGTAAATACATATAAAGATCAATACTGATTGATAAAAACCCTATACACCACATTATAACTTATAATTTATGACTAAAAAAATACTTGTTTTTGCATTTTTTAGTTTCGCCAAATTCACGGTTTCACCATTATCGCGGTGAATTTTTTATAGAGCGTGATAAAATCGAAAAACTACTGTATTGAATTGCAAAGTTGACATAATTTGCTATATTTTAGTATGATAGTTTTCGTAAAACCCGGAAATTTGAATTTCTCTAG
The DNA here is from genome assembly GCF_029784155.1 of Uranotaenia lowii. Lineage (NCBI taxonomy): Eukaryota > Metazoa > Arthropoda > Insecta > Diptera > Culicidae > Uranotaenia > Uranotaenia lowii. Next base: position 103,066,005 of record NC_073692.1, on the reverse strand, counting down.
AATTTCACGAACTTTTTGTCCAGCTTTATTTTTTTTCGATCATTTGAACTCCAAAATTCAACTTATACCTGCACCCAAAATAATTTAGAAATTATTTCTTCGGTATTTTTCACGTAAACTAAAATTTTGTTGCATATTATCGATTCTACGTGATCTTGTTATAACTTCTATCCTTCCTCATAGATGACACATGAAATTCACGTAATGTGAAAGTGAATGAATTGAAATCCGTTTTGAGCTTTTTAAACGAGCTTGTAGCATGCTATTCTAATAAGAAAAAAAAACGGCCCAGCCAATCATCAGTTTTTGTTTACTTCTTCCACATATGGTGTTCTCGCTGTTTTTCCAAGTTCTGGTGTGTTCAATATCGATGTCGAAGAGGAGGAGGACAACCGCAAAAAGAAGACAGTGAGTAGAAAGATTTTTTTGTTTCCGATTTAATCTGAATTATTCATGTTTTTATTTATTTTTTAAAATTATTTGTAGATCTGTACAACGAGAATGGAAATCAATTTTGATCTGATAGATCAGGGGTCGGGGAACTTTTTGAATCATTACCCCAAAACATTTTCATTTAAGTTGATATTATCCCATGACGAAGAGCAAAAAAAACATATCCGTAAACACTTAGCGAGCTCTCAAAGCCTGTTATTTGAATGCCTCAGGGGGAAATATTCACTTCTGCATGTGCCGTTAACTTTCGAAATAAAACCAACAAATTCATGAAATTGCAAAATGAAAATATACACTTTTCACTCACAAAATATTCACTGTTATCCCCAAGAACTTCACTTTAACCCCATTTGGGGTAATTTACCCCGGTTCCCCGACCGCTGTGATAGATGGTCGTGATGACTTTATTAATCTTGCAGCGGCTGGAGGACCAAGGCATTCAGGGAAAGGCCATCAGAATAGGCTAAACTGGTGGTCCTCAAATACATCTACCGGTAAGTCAAGATTGCAGGATGCAAATTTATATCAATTTTAATTTTTGCTTTAACCTTACAGGCACAGCAACACCGTTGGTACGATAAGTAGCAGCAGCAACAAAAAAATATACAACGGCATCTTACAGTAACTGGTGGAAACATTTCACAATATAATAAAAGATTTTACGTTATTCTATGGTTGAATTATTATTAAAAATGCTTTTCAAAATAAAATAATAGTATGAACAATCAAAACAAAAAATTAAACTGATTCAAATAACACCTCGATACTAAATTAATTTCATGTTGCTTTCGCCATCCGACCGAGTTGAAACTATCTTAAATTCACGTAAATTTTAGCTGACATTCATGAAGCACCAATTCTTATTAGGGGAGCGTTTACATATTTTATTCGTAGAAGCTACGTGAAAATCATTTGGATAAAAATTATATAGTTTTCACGTAGCCGCTACGTGCAGATTATTTTGGGTGTGGATTTCGAGGATATTAGCAAAAGAATTAAAAACTTAGGTAAGAATACCATCACTAGAAAGGACCTTTTCCCGGAGGTCGTTAATGATTCAACGAAAAGCTTGTTTTTAGATTTAGATTTGAAATTCAATCGTTAATTTTTCCGATTGTATAAAAAAGTATTCTCTCGATATCTACCATAATTGAAAAAAGGTGAAGGCTAATAGGTAGTGTAATAAAAACTATCATATTTTATTATAACTTCCTAGACGGAAGCCCAACCTTCCGTCCGGCTGACTCCATCGGCAAAAATTCGCCTTCCGTGGATTAATGATATGGCCGTCAATCGGAAGATGACAACCATATGGCGTCAGCTTGATTAAACACGCATCTCCTGTCACCTCCCCGTTTTTTGTGTGGCTAAATTGAACAGGTTTTGCCTTGAATGTTTAGGCTTCAGTCAGCCCCTCGTCCTATTCCAAACAAGCCTGACCAACCTCAAATGTTGCCGTTTCGTGATCCTGTCCGTGAAATGAAATTGGCTCAAGGACCGGCACGTGAAGTAAACTACAAAACAAAAAAAAAACAACATAAAACACATACCGAAACCACACCCTTCTGGGTTGGATTTTGGATTAGGAATCTTATTTAATTACCGACTTTTGCCGCCACCTAGTCCACACACGGAGAGGGGCCAGAAACCAATCAGGTAATTAAATCGTTGCCTATATACAGGAATCCGGTTCATGCTGGACGTCTCTACACTAGTTGTTTGCTCAGGGATTATTCGTCGTTCCCCTATATGGGGTTCAGTTTTGTCGTCATTTAGTCGGGCTAACTATACCATGTGAAGTGGGTTATTCGATCCCGTCCAAATTGAATCGGAAGGTTGAAGTGCGTGCAAAACGACATTCAACGTGCACATTTGCAAACCATGACCAAGGAAACAACACCAACCTTGTGGGAAACAAATTATTGATTTTTCTCTCTGTTTTGTAAAATACAAAATATAAAAAAAGGAAATTCTTTTCAATAGGAAAAAAGATAAGAAAAATACAAACAGGTAGGTACACGGAATCTTCTCACAAACCGTATAAATGTCAATGTTCTTATAATGACATCACCGTCTTACTTGACAAGAATATCGTATTATAAATAGGCAACGTATCGAACGTTAGTTGAAAAAAAAAAGATGTTAAATTCAAATTTCATCACATACAAACAAGCGTGATGAACCAAGCGTTCGTAGCTCTAGCTTCCTCATTTGCATATTCTTCCTATACTTTCAAACATGCCGGCAACGTTGTCCAAGTCTATGAAACGCAAAAGCAAATGGACCGCACCAAGGGTACACCAAGTACCTACTAATTTCTACCGAGAATTGCCCATTGAACTGACCATCATCACTGACTTGGGGGCTGTTAGTTGCTTGCTCGCCGTTAATAGAGGTTTCCCCTGAACTGGCTGACTTTATTTGAAAGTTGTTCAACTGTGGATGGTGTTGACAACTGTGGTTCATCCGATAATTTTGCATGGATATCGTGTTACTACGAGTAACAATATTTACGTATTTTTAAAATTCGTACATATTTTTAAATTGTATTAATCAAAGCTTTGCTGTTGAAGAATTTCTACCAAGCGTATGTTTAGTATGTCTATGAACAATTGATCCTTCATTTACTCATTTACTCATTTACTACATACTCTTTTGACTCTCAACTAAAACCTGTCCTAATTTTGGGATTTCTGAATTCTTCACAATAATTCAAACATTTGGATGCGATCTTTTATAGCTACTAAAGTGTACGACAGCAAGAAATGAGGCTGCGGTCAACGACGGACGACATTTCGATGACATCATATGCCTCTGAAACTGGGGAAGAATTATGACCGTTGTACTACATTTTACAGAGCAAAAAACTCATGCATTAGAGTGGTTCAGTAACTCGATTCAGACTAAGATGTTCCTTATTGGTTTTACGTTAATATTACGAATTAAATTCTTGCATCATTCTTTTTAATGACAAATAATGCTGGAACAAATATCAATTTGTTCTTTTTTTTGGGGGGGGGGGGGGGGACTTCGAAATTTCCAAAAAAAAACCCGAAGGGAGGAAATAAATGAGGTTTGAAGTATTTTATGTAAATTTAGAAAACAAAATCAAATATCTGGAATATTAAAAGACCAAAAAACAAATATTGGAAGATGGGAGTTATTTCACCTTCACGAAAATGTCAAAAAAGAAAAAAAAATAGCCATATTTGAGATAAGGTTTATATTTTTCACCGTAGATGATGTCAGACAGCAAATTCCCTTGAAAAAGACCAACAAAACTGGTCAAAACGTCGGGTTTTTCAAAAACAATAGTTGTTTGATCTATATCCAAGACCGGAAAAATCCAAATTCAAATGTCTATAGAAAAAAAATTGTACAAAAAATTCAAATATGTATGTACCAACTTTTGACAGTTTTTGTTATTTTTACCTTATCTATCAACTCTTAGTGCCGCAGTAGCAGAATCCAACAACTGTCATGTGGATGACAGCGATCTGACAGGAGACAATTAGTAATATGAATAGGAATTAGCAATTGCTTTGACAAACGGAAAGTTTTTTGATTAACGCTTGACAAGCTCAGAACACGGAGAGAAAGTATAGTTCCATCAACAATATTCCGCCTATATTCAATCATATTGATGATTGATTCTCGACCAACTATATTTATTAAATATTCAGCAATATTTGTATGGTTGGTTTTATACGTTCAACTACGGTTCAGCTACGATTGTATGATTGATTCAATCATAAATATAATACATTCAACTATGATATACTTAGGGGAGAGTGGGGTAAGGTGGGCCATGGAAAAACGTGGATTAAGAGTGACCCCTTTTCTTAATATCTCAGCTGAGCTTTGAGATAAAAACCTCAATCCGACTGTCATCGTCGTCGCTTTGCGTAAGCATATTGTTCTATATGTTGTTGACTTGTATACGCATCATATGCTTCTTTTATTTAACTAGCTAAAAAAATTACTTACAGAATTACAAAAGCACCCGAAAATTGCATCGGTGCTAAATCTAAATCTTTATTTTGTTTTGCTCTTTCACATGGAAAAGGGATTTTTCATAAATTATGAATAAGCCACTTAAACGAAATTTCCATATCATAGTTCGTGGGGAATCATGGGCCACGTGATGTGGGGTATCTTGGGCCACCTATATTTTGGTGTTTTATACACATTCATAACGTAAAATACATTTTAACTTAGCTGTAGGGGAGAATGAGAATACTTGATCCCTGGGGAAACTTGATTCCTTAGCCATATCTCGAAACTGGAATGACTTACCAAGATCAAATCAGCACCAACATGTGAAAAGGGTATAAAAGACAAAGTAAACAAAAACCGTTTTCAGTGGATTCAAATAGCCCAATATCAGCTTTACTTAACACAAAAACCGTTTTTAGTTTATCAGTTTTTGTAAGATTTATAAAGCAGTTTGAGCAAATGATCTAACAAATTTAGAGCCAAAAAATGACGTTATTCTCACACAAATTGTTTATATACCCTTTACTCCACAACAAAGCAAACGGTTTAGATGTAAAGCATTAAAAGGGGAAGAATGAGGAAAGCTGTTCACTCACTCCTATAGAGAGAACCATAAGCGTTGGTAAAAAAAAATAAAGGAAATTTTTTCTCCATCTCACTCACACATATGAAACATACAGTACAAAGCAAATGGAGTATAAACCAATTAGAAGAAATTCATACTCCAGCTAGGTTCTGTGAACAATTTCGAGCTATTTTTCCATTTTAATACCCTCGTATCGATAAAAACATATTTAGAATGATCTTACGCACCATTTTGACCATATAGACTTGGAAGATTCCTCATGAGTTTTAACAAGCGATTTAAAAAAGGTTGCAAAATTTACAAACGCGTTTTTCTCGGAGCAAAACAACTATGCTATAAGCAGAACTTTGTTTGAAAAATTTCACAAAATGCGACTCAAAGATTTTTTTATCACTTTTAAATGTTTGTGATATGGAAAAATTATAACAAAAATATATATTCCAATACATAAATCGTTAGAGTGTTATAAGAACTCAAAAATACCATATTTTCAAAACAATGGTAAACTCTCAACATTTTTCAGATAATGTTTTCTAAAACGTTCATTACGGGTTCAATTGATCCCTAGAATTCAAAAAGGTATTTTTCTCTTCTCTCTTTTCTTTTCTCTTTCTCTTTTCTTTCGTGGTCATTGCTGATTACAAGATTATGATCATTTATAAAAAGACTGATATTTATACAATAGTTTTCTGGCAAAAAGGGCTAAGAAAGTTGATTTTCTCTTAAATTCAGAAAATAGCGCCTTTAAGAATGTAATATCACTATGGTTAAGACATAGTCTTGGAATTTTCTTTTTTTGACATTCATAAATTGTTAAATGAGAAAAAAAATATGATCAAAATAGTCAAGTGACATTCTTTTTTGAAATTTTGTTTGATTTTTCCCAAGGACTGGGGGCCCCTGGAATAAAGGATCAAGTCTCCTTCAATAAAGGATCAAGTCCCCCTTAAACTCAAAAATATCGCAATTTTTAACTTCCATGAAAATGCTTTTAGTTCATCTACGGGTTCATGTATCGTTCCTACTTTTGGAGCATATAAACTCGCTGTCAGAAAATGCAAAAGATGACGAGTTGCTAAATTTGTTCATAAAGATATTATAAAAATAAGAAAAGTTTTCTTATGCCAAATAAAGATTTATGGAAAATATTCTGTCAATTTTATTCAATGCGATAGAAACGAACTTAAATCTTTTACAAGCGATTTTTCCAAAAAGTTCGCGTGCAACGATATCCTCCCATTTTTCAAAATCCATCCATTTTTCAAAATCCAAAAAAAAGGTTTTTTAAAACAGTCAGAACTTGGGGAAAATATTTTACCAAAATATAAAAAAATTGCCTGATGATACATACGTTACAAATGTAGAAAACCATGACATTTTTTTTGCATTTTATCTTTTGAAGCAACGAAAAACCGTCGCCGAGGATACCCCACTCTCCCCTATTGATGTTGGGCATCAACTATATATATATTGTCGATTCAACTATAGTGCTATTGTTGATTTAGCTATAATTATTATCGAATAAATTATATTTCTACGAATGATTTTATGCGTTCAACTACCTTTATTTACAGTTGTTCTTTCGTATTTTACCTGCATTATTTTTTTATTTTCATTTTGTTTCTATACATATTTTGTTTATTTTTTTTTTTTATTATTTGAAGGGACAAAAAATATTATGGGTACAATGAGTAATATGATTTTGTTAGCAATCAGCACATCAATGGTTTTTTTCACAAGTATATTTTATCAAGCAAATGTGTGCTATTCAATTTTACCTTTGCTAATTATTATCTGTTTTTGCATTTGGTAAACACCAGCTTCCTGCTGCTGAAGACACACTAATTACACCTATGTAAATAAATCAATTATAAATATACAGTTGAATTAACTATATTTATAATTTTTTTTTAACAAACACATACAGGACCTCAATGAAACTTGATGTTTCCTCGAAGAGATTTCTTTTCTCTTAACTCTAAGTGTACATCTGTCGAGGATATCATGGCTAGCATCTTACAAATGGTAGAACCACCAACCCACAGAAAGTGTACTATGTATGCCGTGACCGGGATTCGATCTCATACCCGCTGGCTTAGAAGACTTGAAGGTTATCCTCTACGCCACGGGCTGTGGCTTGTTTAATAGCTAAAATCAATCATACAATTGTAGTTGAATCTATTATATTAATAATTGAATCAATTATACCATTACAGTTGAATCTATTATATTAAGGTTGCAGAACTTTTTCAGCACGTATTCGAACAGGAAAATCCGGCCAATTTTTCATTAAAACCTGGCAAAACTGACGACCAAGAATCCGGGCTATATCCGGGCAAAATTTGTCAAAACCCAGAAATTACTCAACAAAAATTTAAAAACAAATGTTGAACAATGTTTTTTTCATCAAAACAAATTGACAGATTTAAAATTGGGTTTAAGGCTTCCAAAAACGTTTCATGATTATGTTTAGAAAACTTCCTCAAAATATTTAGTTTGGAGGTAAAAATAAAAAAAAATTTAAAAAAAATTTAATTTTTTTGGTTGATTTGCCAAATAAAGTGAAAAAATCCGGGCGAAATCCGGACTTTTTTCAATGGAATCCGGGCAACCAGGCTGGGCCGGACTGTTCATATTCATAGTTGATTGCGTATGACCAATCAGCATTTTGTAATTGTATCAAATATATTTTAAGTTGATTGTCGAGAATCAATCATACAATTGTAGTTGAATCTATCATATTTACTGTTGAATCAATCATAAAATTAAGGTTGAATCCATTATATTCATAGTTGGCTGCGTAAGGTCAATTGTCAGCTTGTGTATTTTATATTTATAGTTAGATGCGAAAAAATCAACTACGCTTTGATAATTGGTATAACCAGCTGAAACAGTTAGAACAATTGTCGTCTTTCTCTTGTGTGAAAAGCGCGGGCTGAAATGCTCGTATGTTGATTTATAATGAAAAATTAAAGCATAGGTATATTACTGCCCCAAATTTGTATGGAAAATTTTAAGCTTGTGAAATGTTATACGCTGCAGGCTCAAATTGATCTGAAGACTACATTTCAATTCGACTTATGATGAAAAAGTTATTAGACTTCAAAAAGGGGGTAACTTTTTTCAGGGTGATATTCATCACTATTAATGCTGCGTCGAAGATGTGTCTTTCATTGATAGTGATGAATATCACCCTTAAAAAAATAGCTACTTTTTGAAGCTGAATAACTTTTTTGTCTTTACTCGAATCGAAATTCAGTCTTCAAACGAAATATTTTTCATAGTTTAGGCTTTAAGAAAAACTATTTTTAAAAGAAATCAGCCGAAGGGGACGAAAGTCATTTATTAAAAACTGGATTTTCATGTTCCTCCCCAATAAAATATCTCAAAATCCCATACAAACTTCTGGCTCGTTGAGCGACCCCTTCCCGTGATCCGATCTGGCCCAAATTTGGCATGAAACCTTGTTCTAGGCCTACGATAAGGCTTACAGCGCATAACTTTTTCAAATGTCGGGTCATTTGGGGCTCTCTAATAGGTATTCGATTATTTGCAAACAAAAAATGGCTTGACTTTAACATTCATCAGAAACTCTCTCCCACATATCCCAACCGAGTAGTTCAGAGATTCTCTGAAAAAAGAGCCTATTTTAAATTAGTATTATTTTAAGAATATTGGTGATGATAAAGCCGAATTCGTCGCGCAGCTGAAACTTAAATTCGACCGCTGCCCAAAACATGATATCAAGGCCTTTATCGAGGATTTTAACGATCAGGTCGGGCTATTTTATATAAAAACCTGTGGCAAAATCCGAGCAGTTGATTCTAAAATTGGACGACCATAAATCGGGGCAATACCCGGGCAAATTTGGTCAAAACTCAGAAATTATTTGACAAAAATCAAACAAAAAAATTGAAAAAAAAAAATTTTCATCAAAACTCGTCGACTGATTTAAATCATATTTTATGCTTCCAAAAAACTATTTATCGACATTTTTTTTTAATTTGCCCAAAAAATTTCGTTTTGGAGGCAGCAATAAAAAAAATTTACATGTCAATTTGTCCGGGCAAAATCCTAGCATTTTTCAATAAAATCCAGGCAGCAGGGCAGGGCCGAACTTTTCTCAAATTTTGTATTCTGGCAACCTTATTTAAATATGTTCAACAAGACAGGCTGAAGATCTGAACCACCCTAATAAATACGGTAAATCGGTGAGCTCGGGATGACACAATTGACACACCCTTCTCGCCATTTGCTGTCAGGGAGGTAAACATTACCCTTTGCCCAACCTAGTCCAGAGGATAGCCTAACCTAGCAGTTAGTGCTTTCCCTGCTGTCCACAATATGTAGATAGAAAAAATTCTGGAATGGGACAAGTTTTCCTGTTGCCATATGTCGTTCCTTTCTCCGATATCTACCAATATGATAGGGTACGAATTGAAAAAAAAAATTGAACATTCGTTTCAGCTGGAGCAGGAGTTTGTTTATTTTTATTGAACTAATATTCGTGACGATCACCGCAGTGATTGCTGATTGTTGGAGTTTTGCCAGGGCACTTTTTGTTTTCAAATTGTAGACGGGAAGGTAGTGAGTTTGATTGGATTTTTATATTCTTATTTGACCAAGTTGATTGAGAAAGTATATTTGTTTTTAAACATAATGGAGGTAAGAAAACTTTAATCATACGTATTTTTTTAATGTCATAAATGAATTGTAATTTCAAAATTTTAATTAATATCAACATAACAATTATCTTATTTGGTGTCTCTTTGTAGGCTATATAACTTCGAACGAAACTATCTCTGAACCTTCCGATTCCAAACGATATCTGCATTGCAGACGAAACTTAATGCAAAACAGCAACAAATCACCAGGTCGTATTTTCCCAAGTTGTTGTTCTCATTGTTGTTCTTCTGTCGAAAACGCGCGCTGATCGGGTGGAATCATTTTCTTCGTATTTCGGAAGTCAACCTTTTGCGCCAGCCGGAGTAACCAACCGAAAGGTGAAAACACCACTTTTATTGGTCCCCAGAGGTGCCATCTGCCATGTTATGACAGCATAAAAGATAGTTCGCCTGTGCAGAAGGAACAGTCTCATCATCATTGTCGTCATCTTTTGGCAAAACAAATAGCTAACCGGCAATTCTCACAAACAATCAGCTTCTATCGATATCGATTTCAAATAATACCTTTTGCTGTTGGAACCGTTTGAGCAAACAACAAGACAGAAACGCTTATTCATCGAACATCACACATTCTGAAGCAGAGAGAGCTCCTCCGTAAGATTGGTTATGCTCAATTGAATCTTGTAATCATACTCTTTAATGTCTCCAATGAATGGTAGCAGCTGTTCCATTGAAAAACAGTTCCTACCAAAGGCTTTCAACCAAAGAACATCAACAACGCTTATTTACATTTTATCTGACCAAAAACTGTCATCGCACTTTGCTTCGGTTTTTGCGGCGCGGCATGCCGGAGCCACTTTTCAGCCTCAATCTCAATTATAATCTTTACGCTCTGAATATTTTCACGGATCGGTAGTAATGCAAAGCATATTTCTTACGTTTTCCTTTTTGAAAGGTTGTACTTTGACTTATTGTGTGGGCACAAAATTACTACCGAGGCCGCCTTCCACTTAATCCATCTTACGGGCAGAGAGTTCAGGTCAACAAAGAGATGCACACTATGAAAAAAAAACTTGTAAAATCACATCAGTTGTGATGTAAATAAAAAGAAGCATCATGTATGACGGAAATTTCAGTGCTTGTTGAAAACTACCAGCCAGTAACATTTTGCAACGTGTAAAATAAAAATGATGTAAATTATAAAATACAATTGGAATTTATTTTGTTTTATTTATTGTTACTATGATTCAATAATGGAATTTTCTCATCTCTTAATAAGAATAAAATCTTTCTATAATTAATACAATTTAGTTTATTAAGCAGCAAATATTTGTTTATTAGGAGTCACATTCATACTTTTATTTTCTTCCCCGAGTACCGGATGCGAAGTTGAGTAACATGGAGCCACTTCCAGAACTTCATACCTGCTTCTTAAAGACCACCGAGAACCAACAAAACCGATAAACTTACTCTCCGGAAAATTGCTTAAACAAATACTTCAACACTTTGTTTCCATTTGTCTGGTCCTGTTCTTGACAGTTTATAGTTTTACATGACATTATCAGGTTCAGTGTTTTATCATATTGATTAAATTCAAATTCAATGTCATCATAACATTCCATGTCGTGTAATTTGAGGACTAGACATTCAGTGTTGTTGAGAATTTTGTGTGATCAAAAAAAAAAAATTAAAATTACATCACATATGTGTAACGAAAAAGAAGTATCAAATATGATGGAACTGTCAGTGCGAGTTGAATATTACAAGTGTTTTTTTTTATACAAATGTAGCGTTTTCTTCATAATTTTAAGAAAAAATACGGATAAAATTATTCGTCACGGCTTCGAAGTAATTCTCGAATTTTTCCTGAACACGGCTCATTAGGCGGCGCACATCTTCTTCGTCCAACTTTTGCGGACAAGAAAAAAAACGCGTTCGGCTCACACAAGGCATCGCCTACTTTTTCTTTTCGAGGATCGAGTTTTCGAAACGAAAAGTTTCAGATGGAAATACGAAAATGTGGACTTATTTTGAACCACTTACTCAAACCAAAGTGTTAAACTTGCGTCCAAAAAAATTTACGTTAAAATTTATGGTACACACTATTTCTATCGTTTGAGAAAAATAAAATTTGGAATTATGGCATTGATTCATTGATTTAGACAGGGTTTACTAAAATCGGCATGAAACCTTACCGAATCTATATTTAAATAAGCTTTTGCACAGAATGTTTAAAAACATGTTAATCTTACAATCCGTACTAAAAGAATCAATTTGACAAGCAGTTGTCAAAAATAACAGCTTTAAAAACCTTTTAATCATTTGAAAGCTGGAATGAACCTACATAAATATTTTTAAATTGTTAACTTGGAAGCTTCATACAAAATTATTGACAGAAAGGTCTTAGAGTCCGGACTATTCCGGATAAGTTTTTAAAGGAAAAAATATATCCTAAGTAGGTTAAAAGTAAGCTAAAATTTTTCGTGGGCAAAGTTGTTTACGAAACTTCTATGAATATTACAGCGGAAAAAAGGAATAGGGTAACGGACTTATTTTAGACCAGTGGATCAATTTTGAACCACCTTTTCTAGCTCTCTTATAAAACAAATTATAATGAAAAAAAATGTGCATTACATCAAGCGCCCGGGCTTCAACAATATTTGCTCAAAAAAATCATGATTATTTGTTTTATAAGAGAGCTAGACAGATGGTCTAAAATTGGTCCACTGGTCCAAAATAAGTCCGTTACCCTACAGGCTACAGTACTTAAACACCAAATCTGATCAAGATTTGGAAGTCAAGATACATCAATTTTTGTCACGAAGCTGATAATGAAGGACTTTCTCAACCCATCGTTGAGTGGCCTGAAGGAGAGTTGTTTTCGTCTTAAAAAAATATCCTGAAAGAAAAGCTTACTGGCTACAGAAAACTGCCCAGTTTTTGACACAGCACATCAAGTTTTGGCGAAAATGCAGTGAGCTTAAAAAATTCCACAACATTTCAAACACACTAGTTTAACTGGGTACAAAATGCGCAGAGCAGGCAAGATGCGCCACAATCAGTTTTTCACTAAACAAACATTTTTCAACATTTCAACATTTACACTTTAATGCGTTCATAAACTTTTGCGAATATAAGTATTACGTAAATTATACGAAAAACGAAAACAAAATCTATTAGAAGTTTGCAGGAGTGCAATTGTTCAACATTTCTCGTAAATATTTATGGCATCTTTAAGCAAGAATGTCAAAGGAAATATTTGAATTTCTGAATTTTATATAGATTTAAACCATTATTCACAAAAATGTCAGTATATCTGGCAGCACTGCGCGTAGCAATACATTTTTCCATCTGTGGAGAAAAATAGAAGTGAAGACTTCGGGGGCACTTGAACCAATAAACATGTATTAAATGTTAAATGGCGCGTTTGGGTACACACATATGCGCACTTTGCCCCAAACGAACAGAAAATCGTACTTTAAAAAGACTTTCGATTTAACGGTTAAGAATTGTATTATTGCTTTAAGTGTTCCTGTTTATATCTTTCTGGTGAAAAACAGTATCTTTTTCAAAGCTTTTGTCAAATTTACTGGATTACATTCTTCATTCACGAGTTATAAAAGATTTTACTTAACGTGGACGTCTCGCACCCATTTCTTATATATAAAGGTTCCAGAATTGTTTCAGCACGTGTTCGGGTCGGACAATTGCGTGCTATTTTATCGTAAATCCTGGGAAATCCGGGCATTTGGTTTCAAAATTGTAGACCAAAATACGGCAACATTCGCGAATTCTACATTACATGCATTCAGAAGAAGCTACCTTTAAATCTGCGCTTCCTTAACAAATTCCGTCTTAATCAAAACAAAAGATCATCAGCAGCAGCCTTAAATTCTGCGCTTTCTAAGCCAATTCCGTCTATTTACACCGGGAGGTCAAATCAAATCAATCAGCAGAAGCAGCCTTGAAAATCTGCACTTTCTAAACCAAATCCATCTTTTCCCAATTGGAGGCAAAATCAAAACAAACAATCAGCTGCCGCACTCTTAAACAACTGCGCCTCCTAAGCCAATCCGTATTTTTCCACTGGAAAGCCACATCAAAAAATACAATCTATATCCAAAACCTTAAGAATCTGCGCTTCTTAACAGGGAGGCCAAATCGAAACAAACTATCAGCAGCAGCAGCCTTAAACTCTACGCTTCCTAAGCCAATCTGCCTTTTCCACCGGAAGGTCATATCATAACAAACAATCAACAGCAGCAGCCTTAAAAATCTGCGCTTAATAGGGCTATTCCGTCTTTATCCACTGAAAGGCCAAATCAAACCAAACAATCCACAACAACAGCCTAAAAAATCTGCGCTTACTAAGCTAATACGTCTTTTTCCATCGAGAGACCAAATCAAAACAAACAATCTGCAGCAGCAATTTTCAAATCTGCGCTTCATGTCTTTGACAACATTTCCGTTTAGCATGAGTCTCCTCTTCATGATTGCCCAGTATTTTTCAATAGGGCGAAACTGGGGGCAGTTTGGTGGGTTGAGGTTTTTCGGAACAAACTGTACCCCTTTCTCTGCATTCCTTTAATGACAGCTTGCCAAATCTGGCCAAAACATTACGGGATAGTCTAGAATCAAACGAATGGAAGAATTGCTGGCGATTTGTCGTTTTGAAATTATCAAAGTTTTTCCCGGTTTTTCCCCAGTTAAAAATGATGATTTTCCGGTATTTGATACTAGTTTTTTTATATAAAATCATGGTGAAAAAAAAATCAACGTAAAGCGCTCAATTTTTTAACAATTGTTCATAAAAACTTGTTGACCGGTAAGAAATCATGACAAATATTTCGACGTCTTTTAACACGTAGTCTTTTGACAGGTTTTCAGGATTTTTTGGAACGAATCTACCGAAATTTGCATCAATTCATTGTTTTGCTCAATTTCAACAACTTTGCAAAAACAAGTCCAGTTAACTTGATCATGAAATTATAGTGCGGTTGTTTTAAGTCACTGTGAAAATTTAAGTTTTTCCAGAACTTGTATAGAGTTGTAGACAACAATTTTTTAGTTTCAATAGAAATATGTAGAAAATACATCGAAACATAATATCAAATCAGCTAGGCAACTTGATTTTGTCTTAAAAAAAATATTGCTTGAAAATATTTAGTTATTTGCTATTTTTGTGTATAAATCCAAAGACATGTTTTGGAAAATATTGCTTTTTTTATACAAAACAATAAATAACTTTGGTAATGCCCTATTCATTTGAACGAAGGATTCGTGAAAATATAGAAAATCGTGAATAAGACTGGATTAAACTTTAATCATTTGTATGTTAGATTTCGTTTTATTTTTTTCAAGGTAAAGACTTTAGATTTTGACTGGAGCTTTTTTTCGAAAAAATTTTTACACAAGACATAAATTCAAGCGTAGGAAACTTTAATCAAAAGTTTAACTCAAAAAGATAGAAAAAACAAAATACTTACGATATAAGGCTTCGTTTCTCAGATCAATTCATTCAAAATACACAACAACATTGAAAAACATTTTTCTGGTGAAAAAGAGATTCTTTTCGTCAGAAACATGTAACTTGTAATTTGCTTCCTACATAAAATAATTTAATGAAATAAGTACATCGAACACTGAATCTTTTGTCTTTGAAAACTAAAACAAAAACTTATGTCTTTGAAAACTGATAACGCAAAAGATTATTAAGTAACACATTTAGGAACGCAAAGAGGTCTACACAGAAATTCGACACGCTTTATATCTATCAGAAACCACTGGGCCAAATTGTACAAAATTGGTATCATTGAGTATGAGTGACCATTTGTCGATTAAAGTTTCATTATCAAATTTATAACATTTGAGTTTTGCTTGTAAGTGTAGCATACTTGCGGAGAGCGAAAAAATGAGATCCCTACGCTCATCCCTACGCAATTAGTTTAAAAGCGATTAAAACTTCTTTTGTTTACTAACGAACGAAAATAAGCATTTAGGTATTTTTAGGTGAGGTACCTAAATTCCCGGTTTTTTCCTGATTTCCTGGTGACGCGAAGAAATTCCAAAGTTTTTCCAGGTTTTCTCGGTTCGCTAGCAACCCTGGTTTTTGGAGACACTTTTTGGTATAGTTCCAACCTCATTGTCTAATTTGAAGCATCAACTTTCGTTTTTTGCCACAGCTGCAAATGCCCTACCAAATTCGTCGGCAAAAACAAATTTGAATTTGGCTGGAATTTTTTCAGACCGTAGCCGGGCCGGGCGAATCCCGGCAATTTTATATAAAAACTTGTCAAAATCCGGGTATTCGTTTTCAAAATTCACGACCGGAAATCCGGGCAATATCCGGGAAAATTTTGTCAAAACCCAAAAATTACTCAACAAAAATCAAGAAAAAATGTTAATAAATATATTTTTTCATAAAAATTTGTCGATAGATTTTAAATAGTATTTTAGGCTTGAAAAAAACACCTTTTATGATAATTATTGTAAAA